>NW_027556098.1:303257777-303437777 GCF_003287225.1 Phascolarctos cinereus | reverse complement strand
TTCTGACTCCAAGGCCAGAGGGTTCCCTATTATCTCCAAGATCAGATATAAAATCCTCTGTCTGACATTCAAAGCCTCCTTTACAGTCACCTTATACCTTACTGCCTTCCATGAACTCTATGATTCAGTGACTGGCCTCCTTTCTGTTCTCTGAAAAGGACAATCCACCTCTAGACTCTGGGTATTTTCATTTCCCCATGCCTGGAATACTCTCATCTCTGCCTCATGGCTTCCTTCAAGTTCAAGCTAAAATCGCACTTTCTACAGGAAGCCTTTCCTGATTCCCCTTAATATTAGTGTCTTCCCTCTGTTGATTACTTCCCATTTATCCTGTATATAGTTTGTTTGTAAATATAGTCAATCGTCAACATTTGTGCATTTAACTTTTGTGACTTCAAGCATTCCGGAGATTTTTATTAATAACTCATTTTCACCACTCACATTTGTGGCTATGTGCAGTAGAAAAAAAAAAGAGAGGTGTGATATGGGTAAGTTTGTAGTGGCTTGTATCCTACTAGATACTTCACTGGTATTGTTCACCTTACTGTTGTGAAGAGCTCCCATGAAATAAATACATATTTTCATTGTTTGCCTTTAAAACTCAAGTTTTGTATAGCAGTCATTCCCCCAAAGCATAGTGAAAATACTTTGGAGTCTAAAGTGATGTCAAGACGTCTCCAGTCTGAGTGTCTTTTGAGAGCAGTGACTACAGTCCCAGCAACCTCTTCCTTGGTGTTCAGAGTGTGGCCAAGGTAGAGAGGTTTATAGCAGTATGGTATATAGTACAACACCCTCATGCTGCCATCTGACATAGTGGAACGTAAGATTCAGGTTAAAAAAGTTTTAATTTTAAGAATTTTATTTGTTATACAGTATTTATGGTATTGTAGATTTTGTGTGTTATGAAAAGTGAATATTATTTGAAATTTTTTAAAAAATTGAGCTGTTAGCACAAAAGGTCACAGCATTCTAGGGAATTACTAGTGAGAAAAAAAGGTTTTGTATGTTACCAATTTTATTATGTGTAGTGCATTTTATGGATTATTTCATGGTTACTGTGTTAGGAAAAGTACAAATCAGAATCAGTGTTTTCTTAGAAAGCATTATATGCAAAAAGTGTATTTCCAGCAGTCTTTAGTGAAAAATAACAGGAAACCTAACCTCCTAATTCCTATAGGTTTAATGTATGAACATTCACCTTTTACTTTTACAGAAAACCCCTGTGAAAGTTGAGGATTGACTATAATTGTTTTCATGTCATCTCTCTCCTTAGAATTTGGACTTCTTTAAGAGCAAAGACTGTCATCTTTACCTTTCTTGTATTACCAATGCCTAGCACACAGTAATAGCTTAATAAATGCTTGTTGATTGGCACAAGAAAATAGAGATGAAAGTGATGAATTCAGCACCTTGGATTTCCTTCTTAAGGCACCTAGAAGGCTGGAAGCTATCAAGATTCATGCTGTTTTCTCTTTGGTGTTGGGAGATATTTGTTTTCTTACAGTTTTAAATGGATGTGATAGAACATAAGATCTACTTTAGGTTTCTAACATCCAGAAAATGTTGTTATTCATGCATTTCTTAGGCTCTTTTCTACCACTGTTCTAGTTACAATAACATATCTGACTTTTCCTTAAATCTAAGATAAGGCAATAGTCTTTATTCAGGGATGTTTTGAAGAAACAGATACCAATTGACTCCTAGTCTGTTATCTACTCCTAACCCCCATTCTACCCCCACTCCCCACATACACATACACACAAGAATATCACCATTCTTTCTGTCCCATCAAAAATCCCTTTCTTGGTTACCATAGAAACATAGTGACTTGGGATTTAAAAAACTGGAGAAACTGTAGAGATCACAGGACCGTAGATTTAAGGACATTAGACATCATTTAGTTCAGCCTCTTCATTTTATAGATGAGGAACCTGAATTCCAAAGTGTATAGTCCAACCTTAGATAAGAAAATTCAGACCCCAAAAGGGGAGGAGACTAGCCCAAGGTCATGGAGCTAATTACCCATAGAACTGAGACCATCCATCAATCAAAAAAAGAAAAAAACCACAACAACAAGCGCTTGTTAAGGGCTTCTTATATTCCAGGTATTGCTGTTTTCTACCATTTGTTTTGGTATTACAATCTCCATTGTATGAATGAATGAATGAAAAACTGTTTATTATGTATTTACCATATGCTGGGTACTTTGCTAAGTGCTGGGGATACAAAGAAAAAGCAAACACTGCCTGCCCTTAAGGAACTTATAGTTTAATGTTAGAGGCAATGTTTACATAAATGTGCACATACATGATAAACACGTAGTAAGTGGAAGGGGACTAGAACCAAAGTATCTTGACTCCTGTCATGGCTGGCTGCTTTTGCTGTTCTGACTTCACCTATTTTCAATTAAATGGCTGTGTCTTTTTAGACTTTAAATAATTTTCTTGGTCTTCCCATGTTCCCAACCTATTTATTCTGTCATTTATTCTTAGTCTCCCATAACTGGTTACAATAACACTACAATTCTACACTGGGAAGTCAAAACTATTTTCATAAAAATTTAAAGATGTTTTAATTTCTAATATTATAAATATTGATAGAAATAACCCACATAAACAAAATATCTTAGGGGGTCTTCAATTCATTGTTAAGAGAATAAAGGAGTCTCAAGATAAAATGTTTGACAACTACTGATCAAAACAAAGAATGGTCCTTGAAGGCTGGGAACTCTGAACTCCTGATATTTGCCTGAGAATGATGAGAGCACTAGAACATAAACTTTTCACCAGGATTCCCAAAATTACACAAAATCTTTCATTTTTAGGCTCATTTTGTAGGCATTGCCCCCTCTCTTTTCTAGTCTGTGTTCAGTGTGATTATCCCAAGAGGGCAGATCCCTCCTCTACCATCAATGTTACTCTACTTTTTCTGGACTTGTTAATTTAATTTGATTGTAATTTATTAGGATAACTCCATGGAAAAATGGTTGAGTTAGAGAAATACCTATTAACTAAGTGGAACAAATTGCTATGGTGTAAAATTGACATTTCAGGAGCCAGACAGCCTTACTGAAAAAAAAAAAAAGCTTCTTATTCCTCTGACCAGTGGTGATCTGAAGGAGTGTTTCATTTCTTTCATATGCTGTGTGGTGGTTTTGTGATTAATGTTCTTTTCCATGCTACTATGGACTTTCATTGAATCCTCTATTGTTCCTTCCTCCAGGATCATGTAGCATGGAGGACATAGCACTTGTTGTAAAGCAGTGAACATATTTCATTTGAGCTATATCCCAAGCTTCTTTCAGAGATGAGTCTCAGGGGAGTCTCCCTTTGTCTGATAAATTGCCCACAGGACAAGGTGACCTGTTCTAACTCACAGTCAGATAGAACTTACTCTCTGGAACTCTAAGAGCCCTTATTGACTGAACATGAGGGAGACTGTGGTAGCTTGGAGTAGACAAGAGCCTGAAAGAGACACCCTCCCCCAAATCCCTCAACCCCCCTCTTTCCTACACATGCCACCAATTAAAAACTTCATATGAATTCTAGAGCTTCTCTTTTAAAATGCAAATACATTTCTAGGAGGTTTATACATTTATTTATATCTCATTGTGCATTATTTTAAACAGGTTATCTTCCTATTTAAAACTTAACTATATGCAACAAATATTTACTAAGCCCTTACTATGTGTAGAGGCATTTTGCTAGGAGCTGGGAACATAAAAGACAAAAATGAAACAGTCCCTCCCTTTCCCAAGCATACCTTCTCCTAGGGGATGTTACAAAACACACACACACACACACACACACACACACACACACACACACACACACACGCACAAATATCTATCTCTATCTCTATCTCTATCTCTATCTCTATCTCTATCTCTATCTCTATCTCTATCTCTATCTCTATCTCTATCTCTATATCTATATAAACATATATTAGGATGTGATAAGGGCAGAAGAAAGATCTAGATCAAGTAATTAAGGAAAATGTATAGAGGTCATTCAAATGTCTATTTGGCTTATTTGACTATACTTTGTTGTTATGGGGGGGTGTCTCTTAGGGGTAGGGGAAGTCATTAGAAATGATTGTGATGTAAAAAGAAAATAACATTAATAAAACATTTAAGATGAAAAAAGGTAGAAGGGAAAGACGGTAAAGTTTAGCTCTGGCCAGCAAAAGTCAAGGGTTTTATTGCTGGCAAATATGCATGATAGAGGGAGGAATCTGGACTCAGATGAATTCTTCCCTTAGCCTTTTGTTCTTGCTGAGTTTTAATCACAGGGTAATCAAAGAAGACCATAGGAGAAATGCCAGTCCATTCAGTCATCTATTATTTATTAAGTGCTTACTATGTGCTAGATGACTGTCTGGGCCTTAGTTTCCATAACTAAAAAAAAATTATGGGTTTGGATTAGATGACCATCCAGGTCATCAAATAGTTTTTATTATCTAATAGCATCTTATATCTCTCAATCTATAATCTTGTGCACTAATGGGATGAGAAAAGCCTTTCATGGGTGTCAGCATATGAGATAAACCTTGAATGAAGCTAAGAATTTTAAGAGGGAGAAGTGAAGGGGGAATGCATTCTAGGAATGGGGGGGATGGGGAGAGAGGAGGCCAAGTATGTGGAGGTGGGGAGGGACCCAGGAATGTTGAGTTTATGCTTGGGCCAGTATGGGTACAATGTCCAGCTTCTGAAGAGGAGTAATATTAAAAAATTAGAAAAGTAAGTTGGAGTCAGACTAGGAAGGGCTTTAAATGCCAAAGAAAGGAGGCTATGTTTTGTCCTAGAAGACATAGGGAGTCTAAGAAGGTTCTTAAGCATGAGAATGACCTGTTCAGACCTATGGTTTAGGAAAATTGTTTTGCCATATTTAAAAGAAGATAAATTCTCTTTGTTTTAAAGATGACAATGAAAAATAGAAAAAAAATCACGAATTTTAGGTCAATGGGTGAGGCCAGCCTGATTTATTAATGTGAAGAGTATAATTTTTAAAAAAAAGTCTTTTTTATTACTTTCAGACGCAGACAGTAATTTGAACTAGGCTACTAAAGCGCCCACATAAGTCAGATTTTAAATTAGCATGATCTACAGTTTGCATATTAAAATACCAGCCTAAGTAATGCTGCCTCTGGTGATATTGCTATTGTTCATCTTCAAATGTTCAAAAATAGCCTTTTCCCTCAAGGAGCTTAAACACTCCCCTACAATTCTAAATCTTACTTATATAGATAATTGGCCTAGCAAATAGGTAGCACAGCAAGTACAGAGGTAAACTTCAACTCATTTCATTTTCAGGCAATTCTAATTGCTAGAAAGTTCTTCCTTATTTGGAGTTGAAATCTGCCTCCTTGTAACTTCAATGTGGTCTTCCTAATTTTGCTTCTTGGGATCAAGAAAAACAAATCTAATGCCCTTTCAACATGGCTGTCCTTCAAATACTGGAAGACAGTTATCACCCCCCTCTTTGGATTGCTATCTGGAGTGAGAAAGATCTGAGCTCAAGTCTGGCTTCAGATACTTCCCATCCACAGAAATACAACTGTACAGGACCATAAGAAATCTACAGCACCTGATGGGAATAGAGAACAGTGGCAGGAAGAGGCCAGTAAAAGGAGAAAGGCTAGCAAAAGAACAATGTAACAAGTAAAAGAATAGAGGAGAGGCTGGGAAAAGATCAATGAAGACCAGAGTCCTGACATGGAGGAGTCATCCCCAAGTCCTTCCCTCTACTCAGGATAGTTTTGTAGGTCATAGAGATGTACAGGTGAGAAAACAAACAAACAAACAGAAAAGGTTCACCCCACCAGAAAAAAAGGAGAGGATTGTTTGACTTATCTGTGAGTTCTGATACAAATTTTTCCCTTTCCTTTACTGTGCAAATAAAACTATTTCTTTGTTTGATAAATAAAACCTAAGTGTTTGTAAGGGAATATGATGACTAGCCTTGGGGGAATGCTGGATGCTTAGGTTCCCAGGCTTCATCTGGGTGGGTGGGGGAAATGAGTTAGAGAAGTATAGGTTTCCCCCCAAAATATGACCGGGCCCTTCGTGCAAGGATAGAAGCTCCAACATCATGAAAATAGCATCTGATGTATCCGGGCCTCTAGGATTTCAATAGTATATTAAATCCTAGCACCTAGCACAGCACTTTCTATCCTTAGCACCTAGGACAGTGCCTTGCACATAATAGATGCTTAATAAATATTTATTAAATTGGTTGAAATCTTCAGTCTGGAAAAAGGAGGGCCCAAACTCCTATAATTAATAGTTATAAGGGAAGTAATGATACAGACCACCTAAAAAAGGATTTATTCACTAACTCCAGTAATATAAAAATTTCTTAAAATGCAAAGCACATAGTAAAATTTTAGTATAAACAACAGGGAGTCATTGTTATGTCATGTTATAACATTGTTTTGTTCTTCCAATCTTGTATTCTTCCAAATAGCTGTCAAGGAAACATTGAAACACCACTTCAAAACATTTGGCCAGTTACATAACTGTGAGGTTTCAAGCAGAGATGGTGCTTAGTAATTTCACCAGAAGGAGACCTAGAGAAGGCAGATGGAGGCTCACTCTAGAGGTAGAGCCAGGAAAAATCCCAAGGACTTGTGCATTTTGCTTGTAGGAACAGCAGTTGGTTGCATCTCTGAATGCAGTCTTTGGATTTCTGGTAAATGACATGGCCATATAGGTAGGAGAGATGAGATAGTAGAACTGAGGACTGAAGGGAAGGGGAAGAAGTGGGTTGGTGGCAATCTAGTTTATTTCATTCTTCTATAGAGTGATAGTTAGAGTTTAATTTTCTTGTCAAATTCTAATTCTTCCTCCCCTTTAAAACTATCCAAGTCATGCAAATTAGAATTGGTGCTTACAGTTTGTTCTCCCTTTTATTGGCTTGATTTGTTTTTCTCATTCCTTTCCCCAGGGCCCCCAGAACATCTGCACAGTACCCATAATACCCACTGAAGTCAGAGGCTGCCAAAGAACTGAGGTCACTCCCCATGAAGCCCTCAGAAGTAGACAGCTGAATAATATCACAACAAACAAATCAGAAATACTCCAAGTTGACTCTGAGTCCAATGTTTGTTTTTCATTTATACCACTGAGAGAACAGAGAGTCTCTCTTCTTGTTGAGAAGAAGAGGAGATTGTTTAAGGGGCTAGTGAAATCACCGGAATACAAGAACAAAGTCAATTAGCAAAGGAAAGGTTAGCAACCTCAGTAATGCAACAGGATTTCAGGAAAGCACTAGCTGTATGTTACCTTGTAAGTTGTATTGACAACTTTGATTAAACTTGGCCTAAATAGGAATGTAGATGGAAAGGGTGTGCCCAAGAAATAAGGCCTTGGTAAGGGCTCTCTGAATCTTTCTTGAGGCTTCTTCACAAAGAGTTAATTCACAAGATTAGGTCTTTGATTAAGTATTAATTCACCTATCCCAGAGTACTTCCCTTTCTCCTTTAATACCGCATTGAAGATGATTGATTAATTGATTCAAGGCCAGTTTATAATCTTAGCTACATATTTGGACTTTGCCTTTAAAAGGGAAAGCAGAGTCTAAATAGCAGCTGAGAGAGTGACTGCACACAGAAGCTTAGACTTGCTGCCCTTGGTTAGAGGAAGGAGGAACCCTCCATACCATAGATGCCAGAGAACAATGTGGCCCCTAGAGATTGCAGGAGACAGAGACAATGGCAGAAAAGCAAGGAACTCCTGGGACGAGCCAGGAGCTACAGGAACACCAGCTAATTTCAATAGATTAGCAGTGGTGAAACAACTGTGAAGTTACTGGGCTCAGAAGAACTACTTGACAATGTCAAGTTCTGGGACCAAGTAGACATTCAGACCAACTCTCTGGGGCCCTAGTGACTGAATTCCTGAAATAGGTTGAAGCTGGAGGCTAGCATTGGCAAGAGATAAAGTCACAACCTGAAAGACAGTAGGATGAAAGTCTTAGAGTTGAAAGGTACATGAGATGTTATCCAATTCAATTTTCTCATTTTCCAGAGGAGGAACCTGGGCCCCAGAGAGGTTAAACAGCTTTCCTAAGGTGACACAGATAGTGAGGTATAGCTATAAACCCAAATCCTATGACATTGAATCTGACTTTTCCACTCTCACATGAACAAACACAGATCTTGCTCTTTACTGGCAATGTGAGTTATGTGGAGAGAAGAGTCAACTCTCCTAAAAACTTCCTGCCAGTTTGGGTGGGTATTTCAACCCCAGATTAGTATTATAAGTCTGGGGGACAGTATAGGTCCCTGGGGGATATGAGACTTACCAGAAGAAGGGAGTAGCTTGCCTCTTTAGCAATCCTTAGTGCCCCTCAACCACAGAATAGTACTATAACTCTAGAGGACTATATAGACCTCTGGATGAGGGGAGGGTTACTATAGAGGGGGAAAATATGTTCCCTGTTCTTGGGCTTCATCATAAGTCCTCTGTGTTTTGTAGGGTTGGTTTTCTTTTTCTTTTTCTTTTTTTTTTGTCTGTTTAAATATTGCCTGTCATATTAATTAACAGGATCATAGATTTAGAGCTAAAAAAGAACTTAGAGGTCACTGAGTCCAATCCTCTTATTTTACACATGAGGAAAATGAGGCCCAGAGACGTAAAGTAAATTGAATAATGTCACACAGGTAATAAGTAGTAGAGCTAGGTTTTAAAATCAAGTCCTCTGGGGGCAGCTAGGTGGTTTAGTAGATAGAGCTCTGGCCTTGGAATCAAGAGGAGCTGAGTTCACATCCAGCCTCAGACACTTGACGCTTACTAGCTGTGTGACCTTGGACAAATCACTTAACCCCCATTGCCTCACCAAAAAACAAAACCAAACCAGTCTTCTGGCTCCAAAATCAATACTCTTTCCTCTTCAAGTTGTATTATGAGCACTTTCATGAGAACTGAAGGTCCCTTTTCTTTTTTATTAGAGACCAAGATGAAAGGCAAATTCTGATGTTCCTAAGGGTTCCTGGATGGAGTCATGAAGCAAAGAATGTTGTGTGTTAGAAGCCTCCCACAATTGGACCCAGACTGTGTAAACCCAAAGTTGGGGTCAGGGACTGTGGGTTACCAGGAAATAGTGACTAAAATTGGGAGCCAAAGTTTCCCCAAGTACTAATCATAAAGACGAATATCATATGAAAATAGAATATAACCGTAATTACATTTATCTAGTATTATTAGCAAATGTAATAGTCTATACCAGTGTAGGTTTAATCACATATTTGTGTAATTGAAGCTTATCTCTTTAAACAATGAAAATCTTTTTCATTTGAACAACTTTTGATAGAAATGCCTATGAAGTGGATTACTCTTTCCCTTGTCTTATAAAGCAGATTGTAATAAGATATAATACAAACAGAAAATAAGCAGCAATCAAATAAGCATTTATTAAGTGCCTAGTATGTGCAAGGTACTGTGATACATGCTGGGGGCACACAGACATAACATTAACCAGTTTCTGTACATTGTGATCTCATATGCTACTTAGGGGGAAAATTTGTCCAGCATTAGAAGAAATAATGGGAAATCACCCTAACACAGTGGGTCCTCTCAAAAAGGGATTGCTAGACTCAAAAATCAGAGAAGGAAGAAAAAAATACGTAGTTGATGGGCATACCATCAATGCTTTATCCAGTTTTGATATTAAAAAAATGTTAAATTACACATGTGCTGAGTACATATACCTGGGGTATATTTCCTACCACACTGACATTTGGATGATTGACAATACTCTTCAAGTGAGGCCATGCAATTAATTCTAAATTTATCTAATTGTATTATTGTCTGGTTCACATCTCTTCATTGTCTCCATGAGAAAAATATGAGATGCTTTATCAAAAATTTTGATAAAATTTAAGTAAACAATGTCCATAGTATTTTCCTTATCTTTGTCATGTTACCTTAAGGCAATAACACTGGTGAACCCTTTTACCTGTCATATTCAATTTTTCTTTTCAAATTTTGCTTCATTCCTTACTTTTCAAGGAGAAATTTTCACGCAGGGAGAAAAATTCAACCAGCAGGTGACTGGACATATGAGTTTTAGACTTAGTATCAGATGTCTTATTGTTCTGTCCTTAGAAAAAAATGAGAGGGGAAATAACACTGGATTGTTTCAGTGCCCCCCAAAAATGAAGTTAAAATGCTCTCTGAAACTTTATTAATACAGTTAGAGAAGGCCAGAAAGGGGCTATTTGTCAATGTCATTGCCTTTTGCTCCATTTGTATGAATGACACAGTCATCTATAGTGCAAGATTGTATTTTTTTCCCCCTGGAATTATGAGAGTGTTGGGATGAAATCAGTACCACTCAATTGCAAACTTAGTACATGCTACAGAGAATAGCAAAACCCGGTTCCAAACCCACTCGTATCCTGGAGAGCCATACCATAGCTAGTTAAGGAGAAGAAAAGATTTTTTCTCGTTAGAGTCTTGAATTTTTCCTCTCTGTGTTATCCCTTACTGAAGATTTCTATCCTCAAGTCCTGATTTCCTGAGAGGTGTTTGTTAATCATTAATGTCTTCAGTTGTCCCTTAGCCTGTAATATACCAAGCAGGGATGTTGTTGTCCAGTCATTTTCAGTTAACATCTGACCCTTCGTGATGCCATTTAAGGTTTTCTTGGTGAAGATGCTGGAGTGCTTTGCCATTTCCTTCTCCAGGTCATTTTACAGATGAGGAAACTGAAGCAAATAGGGCTGAGTGGCTGCCCAAGGTCATGCAACTAGTACATGTGTAAGGTAGGATTTGAACTCAGGTCTTTTGACTCCAAGCTCAGAACTCTGTCTACTGCACTGGCTCGCTGCCCCAAGCAGGGAATAAGTAAAATAATGAGGTAGATGAAGTTTGTTTTTGCTGCAACCCTGTCTCATTCTCTTATCTTCAGGTCCATATTCCTCTTGCCTTCATTCTTCTTTGCTGTTCACTCTAGCAAACCTTAGTGTGAAACCAAAGTTTTCTCTGTTTTTCTTGTCTTCCGTTTAAGGCTGTGTGGAAGAGCCATCAGTGCTGCAGGGAAGCTATGTTTAGGACCAGAGAAACTTGCTAAGATGCTCATTTACGTGACCACAGAAATAGCTGTCTGCATTGTGTCTGTCAAGGCCTGGCTCTGAGCCCAGAATTGAAATCATTAGCACAGCATCTGGTTTTATTTCACCTTTATGAATAACAATAAAATAATATTTGGATGTTGTGAGGAGCAAGCAAAATAATGCAGGTAAAAACACCTTGTAAACTGCAAAGCACAATAAAATATAAGGTAGGGTTATTGATATCATCAACATTTTCTTTTTATGGAAACAAACAAAAAACCTTCCTACCTCAAGTTCTATGGACTATTTTGAACAATAATAATCATGCAATTCATGGGTTGAGTTTCCATTCCAGTGCACAATCTTTAGGTATGGACTACAAAGGAGCCACAAGCCAAATATTTGATATTTAATTAAAGCAGAATATCAAGGTAAATAGTCATAGGAAGATAAATAGGTAACAGAGTCATTCTTAGCCACTTGCCTCCTCCTCCTCTGAGTCACCTCTTATAGAGAGGATGGCAGCAACCACTTACAGGTGTAAGTGGGGAGCTGACAACTTCTAAGGAAACCCAAATGGGGTGGGAAAATGATTCTTTCTGAGTGTTATGAGGTGAGACCCTTCCTTTGTCTGGGCAGCCAGCATTATGATTTCTGGCTTTCTCTTGGTCGTTCTCTTAACTGATTCCAGAGCTGTCAGGATTTTGCCAGGTCTCCTAGGTTCAAGAAAGTTACTATAGATTCACCATCTGGCCCCTCTTCCTTCTCTTTACTCCAACCAAAGGCTCTTTTTCTCTTCTTTGCTCCAACCTATCCCAAGGACATCTTCACTTCCAGATTTTTCCTATCTTTTGTGGCCTCCTGGCATATTCCAGTGCAGGCTGATCCTGGGTCAAGACGTCCTCCACCTTGCTCCCCTCCATGGACTCTGATTCAGGAGCACTCAGTCTCCCATTTTCATTTCTTTGCATTGACTATTTCTCATGTCTGAAATATTCTCCCTCCTTACTTCTAACATTTTAGCTTCCTTTGCTTTCTTCAACACTCAGCTCAAATCTCACTTTCTTCAATAGGCCTTTCACATTCTTGCCACCTCCCCCACGCCCTCCTCCAGCCACTAGTGTGCTTCTTTTGAGATTAACATTCACCTATTCTGCATATTTCTTGCATGTACTTATTTATTTACAGTCATTTTTCTCCCCCATCAGAATGTGAAATCTTTGAGGGCAGAGACTGTTTTTGACTTTCTCTGGGTCTTTCTTTTCAAAGACAACCTGCTTTTTGATGTTATTCCTATATCCTAGTTATATAAAGGGGCTGTCTCAGTTGTCTTATTTGACAGCCTCCAAGGATAGATATGCCTTATTTATTACCATGAATACTCCTCCAAGCAGAATTTCTCCTTACTGATTGGTAATGAGATATTCCCTTGCCTAGGCATAGATCTCACAGTGTTTCAATCCTGAAAATTCCAGTCAGGCTGGTAGTTGAGGAAGGGTCACATGATTGGACATGTGTTTCAGGAAAATCACTTTCATGTCTGGTGGATGGATTGATTAGAGTGGAGAGAGACTTGAGACAGGCAGACCCACTAAACAGCTTATTGAAATAGTCCAGATGTGAGGTGGCGGTGGCCTGTACCTAGAGTGGTGTCTTGTCAGAGTTGAGAAAGGGGTATGTTTGAGAGATGTTGTGAAGACGAAATCCACAGGCCTTGGCAATAGCTTGGATTTTGAGGGGTAAGAAATAGTGAGGAATCCATGATAATTCTTAGATTGTGAGCTTGAGGAACTGGTAGGATGGTGTTGCCCTGTACAGTAATAGGAAAGATAGGAAGTGGACAGGGTTTAGGAGGAAAGATAATGAGTTACATTTTAGAAATATTGAATTTAAGATGTCTATTGGACATCCAGTTTGAGACATCTGAAAGGCAGTTGGAGATATGAGACTGGTGGTCAATAGTTAGCAGGGATGGAAGGATCAAATAAGAGTTTTTTCAGGGTGGAGGAGACTTAGGTATGTTTGTAGGCAGTAGGAAATGAGCCAGTAGATAGGGAGAGATGGAAAATAAGTGAAAGAATAAGGATGACAGAGGGGACAAGCTGTTGGAGAACATGGGATAGAATGGGATCACTTGGACAAGTAGAGGGGTTAACCTTGGTAAGGAGTAAGGCCACTTCATCATGTGATGTAGGGGTGAAGGAAAAGGAAGTGGCAGAAGGCACCTGAGTGATAAGAAATGAAGAAGAGGGGAGAAGAGAGAGGTCATGGTGACAAGCCTCTTTTATCCCCCTGGAAAATGTGAGTCAAGATTCTTACCTGAGAGAGTGGGGGAAATGGGAGCCATAAGAAGTTTGAACTTTAAAGGCCAGATAGGAATCCAAGATGCAAAAGAGAGGGATATGAGATTTTTTTATATAAATTTATTTATTTTTAGTTTCCAACATTTACTTCCACAAGATTTTGAGTTCCAAATTTTCACCCCATCTTGCCCCTCCCCGCACCCTAAGATGGCATGCATTCTGAATACCCCTTCCCCTACTCTGCCCTCTCTTCTATCTCTCACCCCCTTCTCTTATACTCTTCCCCTTCTATTTTCCAGGATAGACTTCTTTACCCCATTTCCTGTATTTCTTATTTCCCAGTAGTATGTGAAAACTTTTTTAAAAAACATGTGTTTTTAAAACTTTGAGTTCCACATTTTCTCCCTTCTTTCCTCACCACCAACCCTCATTGGAAAGGCAAGCAACTCAATATAGGTTATACATGTGCAGTTATGCAAAACACTCCCATAGTAGACATGTGAAAAACTAACTCTATTTTCCTTAATCCTATCCTGCCCCCCCATTTATTCTATTCTTTCTTTTGACCCTGTCCCTCCTCAGACGTATTTGCTTCTGATTACCCCCTTTCCCAATCTGCCCTCCTCTCTATCATCCCCCTGCTCTCTTGTCCTATCCTCCCTCACCACCATTTTCCTGTAGGGTAAGACAGATTTCCATACCCAATTGAATGTGTATGTTATTCCCTCCTTAAGCCAAATCCTATGAGAATAAGATTCACCCATTCCCTTTCACCTTCCCCAGTTTTCCCTACACTGTGAAAGCCTTTTCCTTTCTGCTTTTTTTTTGTGAAATAATTTACCCTGTTCTACCTCTTCCTTTCTTCTTCTCCTAGTATAATCTTCTCTCATCCCTTAATTTTATTCTCCAGATATGACCCCTTCATCTTCAACTCACCCTGTGCCCTCTATCTATCTATCTATCTATCTATCTATCTATCTATCTATCTATCTATCTATCTATCTATCTATCTATCTACATATAATTTTCCCCCCTCCATCTACCCTAATACTGACAAAGGTCTCATAAGTTATAAATACCATCTTTTCATGCAGGAATGGGAACAGTTCAACCTTAATAAGTCTCTTATGATTTCTCTTTCCTGTTTACCTCTTCATGTTCCACTTGAGTCTTGTGTTTGAAAGTCAAATTTTCTATTCAGCTCTGGTCTTTTCATCAAGAATGCTTGAAAGTCCTCTATTTCACTGAATGACCATTTTTTCCCCTGAAGGATTATACTCAGTTTTGCTGGGTAGGTGATTCTTGGTTGTAATCCTATCTCCTTTGCCCTCTGGAATATTATATTCCATACCCTGAGGTCCTTTAATGTAAAAGCTGTTAAATCTTGTGTTATCCTGATTGTGTTTCTGACAATACTTGAATTGTTTCTTTCTGACAGCTTGTAATCTTTTCTCCTTGACCTGGGAACTCTGGAATTTGGCTACAATATTCCTAGGAGTTTTCCTTTGGGGATCTCTTTCAGAAGGAGATCTGTGGATTCTTTCAATTTCTATTTTGCCCTCTGGTTCTAATAGCAGGGCAATTTTCCTTGATAATTTCTTGAAAGATGATGTCTAGGCTCTTTTTTTGATCATGGCTTTCAGATAGTCCAATAATTTTTAAATTCTCTCTCCTGGATCTATTTTCCAGGTCAGTTGTTTTTCCAATGAGATATTTCACATTGTTTTCTAATTTTTCATTCTTTTGGATTTGTTTTACAGTGTCTTGATTTCTCATAAAGTCACTAGCTTCCAATTGCTCTATTCTAATTTTTAAGGAAGTATTTTCTTCAGTAATCTTTTGGACTTCCTTTTCCATTTGGCCAATTTTTCTTTTTAGGGCATTCTTCTCCTCATTGACTTTTTGGACCTCTTTTGTCATTTGGGTTAGGCTATTTTTTAAGGTGTTATTTTCTTCAGTATTTTTTTGGGTCTCCTTTAGCAAGCTGTTGACTTGTTTTTCATGATTTTCTTGCATCACTCTCATTTCTTTCCCAGTTTTTCCTCTACTCTTACTTGCTTCTCAAAATCCCTTTTGAGCTCTTCCAAGGCCTGGGACTGATTCATATTTTTCTTGGAGGCTTTGGATGTAGGAGCATTGACTTTGTTGTCTTCTTCTGGTTGTATGTTTTGATCTTCTTTTTCACCAAAGTAAGATAATATAGTCTGACTCTTTTTGTGCTGCTTGCTCATGATCCTAGCCAATTACTTGAGTTTTAAACTCTTTGTTAAGGTAAGAATCTGATTCCAATGTGGAGAATGTACTGTCCAAAGCTTTGGGGGTTTATGCAGCTGTTTTTAGAGATACTTGTAGGGACCTATAAATTTTCAGTTCTTCCAAGGTGGTATGATAAGGGGCAAGGTGTTTACTCCTTTCCTGGCCTATGCTCTGGTCTATTAGTGACAATAAGCACTCCTTTCAGTCCTGGAACTGTGAAGGTTTCCTCCCCACTGCCACTACAAGCTCCACCATGCCAGCACTCCTCCTCGCCCCAGGACCACTGCCCAGAACTGTGACCCAGATCCAAGCATGGGCAAAGCAAGAGATTCCTTCCTCAGAACTGGCAAATAGATCCCTGGAATCTTCCTCTGATCAGCCACTTGACTGCCCCTTAGCCTGTGGGCTGGAAGCTTGAAATGCTGCCACCACCCTGGCACTCTGCACTCTGGAGCTGGCTCTGACCTAGCTCCTCTCTCACCGCAGAAAGAGACTTTTCCCACTGACCTTCTAAGTTGTCTTTGGTGTTTGTGGGTTGAGAAGTCTGGAAGCCACCACAGTTGCCCAAGATTCAGTCCTCTGAGGTTTGCTCTAGGTTCACTGCTGCCTGAGCGCATACGCTGTACTCTGCTCTTCTACCTGCCCAGTGAGATATACCTTTCTTGTCAACCATCCAGATTGTCTTGGGCTGGAAATTTGTTTCACTTTGTCTTTTTGTGGGTTCTGCTGCTTTAGAATTTGTTTAGAGCCATTTTTTATTTGGTATTTGGAGGGGTTTGGGGGAGAGCTCAAGCAAGTCACTGCTTTCGCTCTGCCATCTTGGCTCCACCCTGAGATTTGTAATATCAATTTGGCAACTATCTGAAAGATAGAATGGAGAGGAGAGATCCCAGAAGTAGAGAGACCAAATAGGAGGCTATTCTAAGAGTTAAGGTGTGAACTTATAAACTCTCAAACTAGAGTGATGACTAAATGGAAAGAAGGGGATAAATATGGGAGATGTTGTGAAGGTATGTTATAGGGTAAGATTTGGAAAGTGATTGGCTATGAGGGTAGCATTGGGTAATGGATTTGGAGGAGGTGAGTAAAGGAGAATGAAGCATGTATCTGAAATTGCAAACTTAGGTGACTAGAAGGATGACTCTCTCCTCACAATAGCACAAGAGAAATTAGGAAGGTGGATGGGATTTTTTGGAAAAAATAAATTTCATTTTGAGCATGTTTGAGATGCCTATGGATATGTAGGTGGATAGTTCTAGCAGGGAGTTGGTGATACAGTATAGCAGAAGTAGAGCTCTGAAGAAAGATGAAGGATGGTAAAATTGATAGGATTTATTTGTATAGTGATAACAATTGAACCCATGAAAGATGATATAATAACAAAGAGACAGCATGTAGAATGAAGAGAAGAAGTCCTAGCACAGATGCCTGGGACTAACCTACATGTAGATGGTGGGACATGGATAAGGATCCAGCAAAAGATAATATGAAAAAAAAGATTCAAAGAGCAGGTGGAAAACCAGGAGAGGGAAATGTCATGAATACCCAAAGACAAGACAAGTCTAGAAGCAATGAGTGGCTAACTGTGTCAAAAGTTGTAGAAAGGTCGTGAGTGATGAAGACTGAGAAAAAGAAAAGATCATAGATTTAGCAAATAAGATAGTCTATGAGCTTGGAGAGAGTAATTTCAGCCAAGCAATGTGGTCAGAAGCTAGACTACAGCAGCTTGAAAAGTCAATGAAGGAGAGACAACAGTTGTAAATGTGTTTTCTGTGGATAGAACCTTGGGGAAACATCCACATTAAAAGAGCAAGGAAGCAGGTGTCCTGGAGCTAGTGAAAAAGACAGAGGAGTGGTTAGAGAGATAGGAGGAGAACCAGGGATATCTCAGAAACCAAGGGAAAATAAATTGTTTGGTAGGAGGGAGTGTTCAGTGGTTTCAAGTGTTTCACAGGAATTAAAGATGATAAATACTCAGAAAAAAAACTGGATCAGGAGATCATCAGCTCCCCAGAAAGCACTGGGTAATGACAGGAACACTAAATTTTCACACAAGGATCTGGGTTTACATGCTAATTTATCTGCTAATTACTTGCTTTGTGTCTGTGGGAAAGTCACCTCGTCTACCCACCCTTTCCTTCATCTTTTGTTCTTAGCTATCTTATTTGTAATATAATGGTATTTAATTTGATTTCTTGGGTCTCTTCCAGCTATGAACTCCACAAGCCTTTGAGAGCAGTTCCATTCAAGAAGCTACACAAAAAAGTTAAGAAGTGAAGCTGAGGTGGCTGAGTAAGTGGAGGCATAGAGCTTTAAGAAAATTAGAAGGAAAGATGAGAAGAGATACTAATTGTTGGGGTATAAGGTCAAAGGAAGATGCATGACTTTTTTTTTTAAAGGATTTGGGGAACTTAAGCATGTTTATAGGCAGATGGAATATAAACAATAGAAAGGGAAGGATTGAAGATGTATGAGATGGGGAAAAAGACTGCTGGAAATGAGGTTCTGGGGGACCTGATCCACACTGTACATCGAGTACCTTTTTGCTCACTCTTTTGTGGATACTTTAGATTTGAAAAGTAACAAGTACTATGAATAACAAGTAAAGTAATGTTCCTAGTGCTGCCCTCTGGACCCAAACAGAGCAACCATTAAGCTTCAAATACTTGAAGACTGCTATCTGCTATCATCCTGGCTCTGTCACTTATTAGCTGGGTGACAGTGAGCAAATCTTACTTCCCCTCTTGCCACTGAGGTTTTCCCATCTGTAAAATAAGGGAAGGGGTAAACATAAGGCAATGTGTAAAACAAAGTAATATAATAAACCAGCTCAGAGAGGCTAAGAAGAGTTGCCCAAGGTCACACATCTTTTTAAGGGAAGAGCTAGGGCTTGAACTGAGTCTTATGATCCAGTGCTCATTTCTCTCCATTACACTGATTTCAAATGAAATTAATAATAACAATAACAATACATAGCCTTTTAATGCTGCTTTTTTTTCCTTTTTTTTTTGCGAAGCAGTCAGGGTTAAGTGACTTGCCTAGGGTCACGCAGCTAGTAAGTGTCAAGTGTCTGGTCTGAGACCGAATTTGAACTCAGGTCCTTCTGAATCCAGGGCTGGTGCTCTATACACTGTACCACCTACTTGCTCCTAATGCCGCCTCATGCAGATGTATGATACAACTGGAAACATGATAAGAAATTGTTCTATTGGCCAATATAGGAGTAAAGAGACTAGTAGAAAGGGCATTCCTAATGACGGGGACTGGTTAGAAGGAAGGAGTTGCTTCCAGTTGGCCAAGAGCTCATAAAATGACTGATACTTATTAAAATATAATCACAATGAGCAATGTGATTGTTATGTGATACTCCTAATGAGTTATTCCATGACAGATAGCAGAAGCAAATGAAGCAGAGAGGGAAGGACTGTCTTTGCATAGACTCAGAGAGAGAAGCCCCTGTAAGGAGGTCTCATTAACTTGAATTTCATCCATTGTTGATATAAAATGCATTTTATGTCTAGTCTGTGCAACTGGCTCAAAAAGTATAACATTACGTTGAAGTGTAGAGAATTATGCATGGATACCATTAAAATTTTAAAGGCCTTACATTCCCTCATTATCTAAGATGGAAAGTTGTAGCTCCCTTGAAATCCCTCAGTGGCGAGGAATGGACTGCTGCCATTGGGTGAGAAGTAGCCCTCATGTAGCCATGAAATAATGACACCATCTGTTAGGACAAGAGAAAGCTCATCATTGCTTACTCTAAAATGTTAATGACCAGACTCCCCTGGAGAGGTGATGGGAAATTCCTTCATTTAATTTTAAGCTGTCACTTTAAGAAACTTGCAGGAAATAAATGAGTTAATGGAGCAGAACAATTCACTTCTGCACAAAAATACCACAAGGGAATTGGTTAATCGTTCAATCCTGTTCTCAAGGATAATGGTGAAGAAGGAGCTGAAGGAGCCATTCTATCCATAAGGTATGCAGAGACAGGGGAGGATCTAGGCAGGAGAAATGGGGCACAAAGACCTCCTACAGAGCAGTTAGAAAATACAATGTAGCAACACTATCCTATAGAAACACAGATAGGGAGCCTGACGGTGAGCATAATGCTTAAACCAGTTCCCTGGAGATTCCCTGCTAGTTTGAAAAGAATACTGATAATTCATTCTTTACTACATCTGTATTCCCTCTTCCATCCTTCCCCTAGAAGATGCTCAGTTCTTGACAATTTGTCCTCTTCTCCCCCCTTACTGCTACCTTTTATCACTGGAATTATATTTGCATAAATCAAGAGCTGTGGGGCTCTGGAAAGAAGCTTGAGCTAGAAGAGAGGAGCCTTTGTTCAGGTCGTTGCTTTGACACTTCTTAGCTCTGTGACCCTGGACGCAGTCATCTGAACTTGTTCCTGCATTTCCAAAAAGGGATAATAATAGCTATAATGTCTATCTTACAGGGTTGTTAGGATCAATGGATATAAAGATATAACCAACGGACTAGAGTCACTTAAAGCTTGGGGTTCACACAAACCAGATCTGATCCTAGGAGTTGACCCCAAGGTCATATTCTTGGCTTGTTGCTCACATGCAGAGTTTACTCCAGGAAAGTCTCCAAATACAGGATATTAAATAATAAGCTTATTATGAAATAATAATTAAACTATTCAATAATAAGTTTATTTAAGCTTTCGTAGCTTAGAACTGCATCAAAATTTTTGGCGTACCCTATATATCTTATATCTGAGTTTCCACAAATATGGGTAACAGGGCTCCCCAGCTTCCATACAAGCATTCAAGATAGAAAATGTATGTGAGTGGAGGAAAGCTTCCCTCAAAAACATCAGAGATCCAAAGGGTTCATAGGAGTTTATTAACAGATGCACAAAGCACATATAACAAAAGACTTACAGGAGCCCATAAGCAGAGAAAAAGCAGCAATTTCCTTTTGAAGATACCAGACTTGGGGTAACTATTGAGAAATGCCTTGACATTTTGGTGAATAGCTCTCTTTCCAGCAGAGTTCAACAAATCCCTTACAGACATATGGTTCCACTCTATGGTTTAGATTGCCTTAGAAAGGCAAATTCACTTTTCACTGTTGAATGGGAAATCCCCTCTTATTGTTCCTCCTCCTCCTCCGTGTCCTCTTTCTCCTTCTCTACCACTACTACTACTACTACTACTACTACTACTACTACTACTACTACTACTACTGCTACTGCTACTGCTACTACTACTACTACTACTACTACTACTGCTACTACTACTACTACTGCTGCTGCTGCTGCTGCTGCTGTTACTACTACTACTACCACTACTACTACTACTACTACTACTACTACTACTACTACTACTACTGCTACTGCTACTGCTACTACTACTACTACTACTACTACTGCTACTACTACTACTACTGCTGCTGCTGCTGCTGCTGCTGCTGCTACTACTACTACTACTACTACTACTACTACTACTACAACTACGACTACTACTGTATTTATGTGGACAATCTGGAAAATAATGTCCCTTGCTCAACCCATTTACAAGTCTGAGGTGGATGAAGTGTGATAGTTCTCAAACTTAAGGTATGGATGCTCAAAGGTTCATGTGAGTAAAACTCTTTCACAAAATAAAATTGGTTTAAGACATTTCATACCACAAACTGACACGTATGAAACTTAAACATACCTAGTTATTTATGTGTTGTCTGTTCCATTAGAATGTATACTCCTTGAGGACTAGAACTATTTTTACCTGTCTCTTAGCAGGGTGTCTGCCACATAGTAAGTACTTAATAAAAGGTCTACTGACTAGTTCAACCTCTTTATTTTATAGGTGAGGATAATGAGGAGAGATTAAGTGACTAAATCACAAAGGTTAGAGAGATGGCGATATGAGACTAGAGTTCTGGGAAAAGATCAGATTGAAATTTTTGTGATCTGCTGAAAATCTCCTCCCCCCTTTCTAGAAAACATTAATTTATTTTTATATTTTGCTATTTTAAGTTTTCTTTGTTGTTGCTTTAAAATAAATTTATTATTCATTTCAAACTTCTTTTTAAAAAACATTTTGAGGGGCAGGTAGGTGGTGCAGTGGATAGAGCGCCGGCCCTGGATTCAGGAGGACCTGAGTTCAAATCCAGCCTCAGACACATAACACTTTCTAGCTGTGTGACCCTGGGTAAGTCACTTAACCCCATTGCCTAGCCAAAAAAACAAAGAAAAAAAAGAGCGTTTTGAGTTCTGAATTCATTCCCTTCCCCCACTGCCTCCTCCACCCATTGAGAAGGCAAGCAATATGTTATTAATTATACATGTGAAATCATGCAAAACTATTTCCATATTAGCCATTTAGAAAAAAGCAAGATAAAAAAAGTGTAAAAGTTATGCTTCAATCTGTACTTAGGATTCATTAGTTCTCTCTATGGAGGTGGATAACATTTTTCAACATGAGTCTTTCGGAATTGTCTTGGATCATTGTATTGGTCAGAGCTACTCAGTCTTTCACAGTTGGTCATTGTTACAATATTGCTGTTACTGTGTATGATGTTCTCCTGGTTCTGCTCACTTTACTTTGCATCAATTCATGTAAGTCTTCCCAGGTTTTCCTGAAATCATTGTGTTCATCATTTCTTATAGCACCATAATATTCCATTACAATCATATGCCACCACTTGTTCAGTCATTCCTCAATTGATAAGCATCCCCTCATTTTCCAATTCTTCGCCACCACAAAAAGAGCTGCTATAAATATTTTTGTACAAATAGGTCCTTTCCCCTTTTCTTTGATCTCTTTGGGATAGAGAGGTAGTAGCAGTATTTCTGTGTCAAAGGGTATACATAGTTTTATAGCCCTTTGGGCATAGTTCCAAATTGTTCCTCAGAATGGTTGAACCAGTTCGCAGCACCAACAGCGCATTAATATCCCTGTTTTTCCACATCCCCTCTAGCATTTATCTTTTTCCTTTTTGGCCTTAGTAGTCAATTTGATAGGTGTGAGGTGGTGCCTCAGAGTTGTTTTAATGTGCATTTTTCTAATAAACAGTGACTTAGAGCTTTTTTCACATGACTATTGATAGCTGGATTTCTTCTTCTGAAAACTGCCTGTTCATATCCTTTGATTATTAATCAAATAAGGAATGGCTCTTATTTTTATAAATTTGGCTCAGTTCCCTACATATTACAGAATTTGTAAAATTCTGAACCCCCCCATTTCCTCCTGTTTTTCTTCTAATCTTGGCTGCATTCGTTTTATTTCTGCAAAACCTTTTTCATTTCAGGTAAACAAAATTATCTATTATACTTCCCATGATCCTTTTTATTTATTTTTTGTCATAAATCCTCCCCTTTTCCATAGATTTGACATCCATACTTCCTAATTTGCTTATGATATCACACTTTATGTCTAAATCATGTACCCATTCTGACCTTATCTTAATATATGGTATGAGATTTTTATTACTTTTAATCAATAAGAAATCCAATAGTAGCATTAAATTTGCTTAATGAGCTGGCATAGGTCTGGTACATTAGGTTATTAAATTTAATTCATAATTTCTTCACACAGTATTTATGTTTTTCATTGTTTAGATATATTTCTTAAATTTCTAACCTAAACCATAGGTCACAAATCTAGAATCTCTGACTCCTACCCAGTGGACCATCCAGTGTTTCACAACGCCTTCCATGGGAATAGTTATTCATTCAATGATACTTACTGGGGCAGCCAGGTGGCTTACCTGACCTAGGAAGACTCCTCAAGTTGAAATCTGGCCTCAGATACTTACTAGCTGTCTTATCCTGGGCAAACCACTTACCCTGTTTGCCTCAATTTCCTCATCTGTAAAATGAGAATGAAATGGCAAACCACTCCCAGTATCTCTGCCAATAAAACTCCAGATGGGGTCATGAAGAATTTGACATGATTAAACAACAACATGTCAGGCACTGTGCTAAACACTTTCTAAAAATATCTCATTTGATCCTCATAGCAACCCTGTGATGTAGTTGTTATTATGATCCCCATTTTACAGTTGAGGAAACTTAGGCAAGCAGAGGTTAAATGACTTTCCCAGAGTCACACAGCTAGTATGTGTCTAAGGCTGGATTTGAACTCAGGGCTTCCTGACTCCAGGGAAGACTCCAGGCCTAGCATGCTGTACAGTATGCTCTTCATTGCCTCAGCTACAGGTTGCATGCGACTAGAATTTCCCCTGGACTGCTGCTGGTGCTGTGGATTTACATCTGCTGGAAGGCTAAAGTTGGACTGAGGAGGTTGAACAATAAATTCTTTGCGGCTTCATTCAGGCCGAGGTGGGGACCAGTCAAAGCGGTGGTTACAGTGATGGATGGCTTTGTGCAGGAACACTCCGGAGGAACAGCTCACCTCATCTGCCTGCTTGGCAGTGCACGTTTAAGAATAGAATACACACTTCTCTTCCTCCTCTGCATTCTCATGCCTCCCTGTGTCATGCAGGCGGAAAATAAGGCCCTTTTCCTAGTTTCAAGAGGTAAGCTGGTTCAACCAAAAGTGCTGAGTCTTGAAGTCAGGATGCTGTGATTAAGAAGCTGGGTGACTTCAAAGTGAGGTCAGAGGCCTGTGAAATCCATCAAGCCAGGCTTCTTGCTAGCATCCACACATAAGGATGACAGAGCAGGAGGGCTCCTGCAGAGTAGAGAGGGAGGGAGGAAAGGGGGCAAAATTGCAACACAGACTTACAACTAGAAGGGACCAGAGAGGTTGAGGGACTTGTTTGAGGTCACAGAGGTAGTAAATGACAAAGCCAGGATTTGAACCCACACCCTCTGATTCCTGACCTTAGACTCTTTCCAGTGTAATAGTGAAAATGACTAGAGGAGAAAAATAAGGAAAGTTCAAAGAGAGGAATTTCTGAAAGGGTGAGGGAGTGCTTGGGGTTCTTTCTAATGAGACATCAAGAGACAAAGAGCACTAGCCCTGTCCATCTGTTTGTGACCCTATTTGGGGTTTTCTGGAGTGGTTTACCATGTACATCTCCAGCTCATTTTACAGATGACGAAACTGAGGCAAACAGGGTTAAGCAACTTGCTCAGGATCACACAGCTAAGTATCTGAGGTCAGTTTTGAATTCAGGAAGATGGGTCTTCCTGACTTTAGATCCTGTAATCTATCCACTGTACCCACCTAGCTGCCCTTAATGAGAACCTTAGAATCACAGAAAAAAAATCTAGAAAAAATAGACTAGAAAATACCCAGGCCCAAATACCTGCTGCCGAGTGATTCAGAACCATTGGGTAAAGGGGGCTTATATTTGCTCTTCCATTAGTTGAAAAATTTGGAGTTAAATAAATCAATTTTAATTGGAATTTCTTTTAATTATATTTGGAGTCATCTTTTTTGAGGGTCAGAATGGGGGAGAAAAATATTTTCCCCAAGCATGACCCTTCTGAACACATTTTAACTGTTTGATCTCTCACAAGAAGCTATAAATGACCAACTTAAGAGAGCATCCTCTTCCTCTCTCCCTATTCCTTGTATCCCCTTGTACCCCTCAAGAAAGAAAACACTCAAGTGTATGGCTTCAAATAAAAATCCTTCACCTTTCTTGAGGACTAAGAGAGACAGCCCTAAGGCAGCTGCTGTGTCAGGTTAAAGGAGTGCTCCGCTGTTAGAAAGAGCTTAGCAGGGAGCTGGGAGGAGTTGAGAAAAGTCTGATGAAGCATTTCCACGTGGCGTTTCATTCTCCTGCTTGTGATAATGTCTACAAGATGAAACTAGTATCTACTGTCTATGATGCTTTTTTTTTGGGGGGGGGCAAGGCAATTGGGGTTAAGTGACTTGCCCAGGGCCATACAGCTAGTAAGTACCAAGTATCTGAGGTCACATTGGAACTCAGCTCCTCTGACACCAGGGCTAGTACTCTATCCACTGAGCTACTAGCTGCCTCGATGCCTTTTTTTTTTAAACTGGACTCATGATTTCATTGGTATAGAGACCTCTTGGTGAGGAAATACCTTCTGCTGATGGGGGTCAGTAACCTCTTCTTTAAGATTGTAAAGTCTTAGAGACTTCATGACTATGCTGAGAGGCTAAGGCTCAGAGTTTCATATATTTAGAGCTAAAAGGGATTTCAGAGATCCTCTGGTACCAACTGCTCATTTGACAAGAGGGAAGAAAAGAGAGTAAGCATTTATATATCACCTACTACATACCAGGCACCATGCTAAGCACTTTTACAAACGTCTCATTTAATTCTCACAACAACCCTGAGAGGTAGATGCTGTTATTATCCCCATTTAACAGATGAGGAAACTGAGGGAAACAGAGATTAAGTGATTTACCCAGGGTCATCTAGATAATGTCTGAGGCTGGATTTGAACTGAGGGCTTCCTGATCTGATTCCGCCCCAGAACTCTTACTATTGCACCACTAGCTGCCTACACATAAAGAAACCGAAGTGAGAGAGAGGTTAAGTGATTTGCACAGCATCAATAACCATAGCCAGAAGAAGGACTTAAACCCAAGTTTTTCTAATTCTGAGGCCAGTTTGCTATCCACTTCCCCACCCTGCCTCTCATGATGCTTATTATCTACAGAAAAATCTCTCTTCATTTCTCTCTGTTGTGTGTTTTAATGCAAAGTACACTGGACTCAGTCAGGAGACCTAAGTTTGAACCCTGGCTGGGCCACTGTATGTCCTTGGCAAAGTCACTTTGACTCTCTGGGCCTCAGTTTCCTTCTCTGTCAAATGTTGGACTAGATCAGGGGTTACTCACCCCTGAGGCCCTCTGAGGCCTCAAGTGTGGCCCTTTAACTAAATCCGAACATCACAGAACAAATCCTTTTAATAAGAGGGTTTGTTCTGTAAAATTTGGATTCAGTCTAAAGGCCACATCCGAGGACCTAGAAGGCCACATGTGGCCTCAAGGCCTCAGGTTCCCCACCCCTGGACTAGATGATGCCTCGTGTCCCTTCTAGCATGGACATTCTAGTAGACTAGGTTCAATGCAAGTAGAAGCACATGGTTTAATTTCTATCTTGCATAAAATATAGCTAGGACAGGCAGAATGATCTAAGTCAGAAATAGCCTACTAATATAGCCCTTTTAAAGTGTGCCTGGTGTTCTAGAAAGAACATTTCTGTGGGAATTATTCATACTTTATTTAACGTTTTGGATGAAAAAAATTAAGCCATTTCTGTACAGAACGCACTATGGAGATATATATATATATATATATATATATATATATATATATATATATATATATATATATATATATATATTAATATTATGTATATAATATATGTATGTATATATATATGTATGTATATATATACATATATATATATGTATATATATACATATATATTCAAAAGCAAAGACAGTCCTGGTCCTTGAGGCACTTGTATTTTAATGGGGGAGACAACACATATTGGGTATTAGTGGGGGCTGGGAGGGCTTTAGAAAATGACTTGGAAGGTGAATGGGGCCACAAGAGAACAGTTTGACACACTCTATTCAGGAACAGTGGTAAAGTTGTTTTGATTATGGTTCACGGTTCCAAAACTGGAGGGAGGATGAGAAAGAAAAAGTAAGTCCTCTGATCTTAGGTTATTGAGGAAGCAATGAAGAAGGTAGAGGTAGTAGGAGAGGAGACAAGATAGTAAAGTAAAGCATGAGTGGAGTTTTCCTGAAACAGTGTCAGGAAGGGAACACCGTGAGATAGTTTGAGTCTTCTGTTCCTATCCAGAAACTTGTCCCAATCTCCTCCCAGTCAAGATGTTTATTTTGAATAAAGTCTGAGACAATGTACAGTGAAAAGCATCCATCAAAAGGAGGCCCATGTTATCGAAGTGCTTTCTGGGATATTTTCAGTAACACGGAGCTTATTTTGCGTCATTTAAATTCTTATCAGTCATGATTTAAATTTTTCCTAAATGTTGAATAACTTCCCCTACTGCTCTTGGTTAACATCATCATCTATTTAGAAAATTAATTCTTAAAATCTTTGGGGAATCTTTCAGGCAAATGGTAATGGTAGAAATGAATTCCCTCAATCCCCTTTTAATTAAAGAGAATCCAGAAGAGCATTGTGCCCTGCAGTGAAGCACATTTCTTTCAGCTCCAATTCTCTCCTTTTCCAGAGAGATGTAAAAAGCCAGCAAAAATCACTCAGCTGCATCTAGAGTAGGATTCAAAGGATACTCTTGGGGGAAGTGGAATTTTTGCCTCGACCATCAGAGATGAGAGTCACTAACCACAGAATAAAAAATGGCACAGGTTACACCAGTTGAGGGCCCTATGCTTCTCCCTGTTATCACAAAGGGCAAGCAACCCTCTACCCCCAGCCAAATGTTAACTGGTCTGATGAAAGGCTGCTGGGCCCTAAGGCATGGTTCACATCTGGGGCAAGAGGCAGATGGAGTGGGTTGTGCTCGATTTTGGAGAATAGGCAGCTTCAGGTCCTGACTCTAGCTCTTGACTCCTCTGAATCTACCAGGCCACATGGCTCCTTGAGCCCAGGTTCCCTTCTTCCCTTGGAGATCCCTCTTTTTGATGCTTTTGGAGATACAATGCTATTCAATTCTTATTTACTTCTAACTCAGTTATGATGCTTAGCTTTCTTTCCCACATCTGACATTTTTTGGTACATGAATATGCGAAAGGTAGAAGAATAATCTTGGATATTTTCAGTGTATGGAGATTCCCAGTAGGGGAACTCCCCTCCCTAACACAAACCAAAATGCTTCTATAACTTAGCGGAGAAATTGACAGAATCACATAGAGTTTAAGAGAGTTGCCCACAGTCCAGGTTAATTCTTATATGAAATGCTAATCTGGAGAGATGGATTATGATCCATAGAATCACAGAAGAATAGAGTTGGAAGGAACCTTGCAGACCATCTAGTACAAAGTAGATCTAAACAATTATAGTCTGATTTCAATTCCAAGAGACTGATAACTGAGCAAAATCTTAAGTACCTTAGAAAACTGGTAACTATAATACTTAATTTTTTAAGTACACATGGTGGTTGGTTCTGCCACTTCAAAATATTCTTTGGGTGACCCAAAGGTTGTAGTAGTACTCTAGGTAAGTCACCCCTACAGGGGTAATCTGTAGTACCTTGTACCTTTAGCCTTTTGGGAGGAGTGGTTGGAAATGGGACGACAGAACAGCAATGTACTAATGCACTTAGAAACTGCATCCTGGAGGGGCAGCTAGGTGGTGAAGTGGATAGAGCACCGGCCCTGAAGTCAGGAAGACCTGAGTTCAAATTCAGCCTCAGACCAAACACTTGACACTTACTAGCTGTGTGACCCCAGGCAAGTCACTTAACCCCAATTGCCTAAAAAAAAAAGAAACTGCATTCTTAGGGTCTGCTGGGGAGAGAGCACAGCCTAGAGTTTCCCTTCCCTCCCCTATCCTCTCTTTCTCTCCCCTCTCTTCTCTCTCCCTCTCTGCTTCAATGGTCTATACAAATGGTCTTCTAGCTAGGTGACACAGTGGATTGAGCAGTGGACTTGGAGTCAGGAAGACCTGAGTTCCAGTTTGGCCTCAGACACTTAATAGCAGATCCTGGGCAAATTACTTAGCCTCTGTCTGCCTCAGTTTGCTCATCATAAAATAGGGAAAATAATAGCATTTCTCTCCTAAGGTTCTTGTTAGGATAAAATGAGAAAATATTTGTAAAGCACTTTGGCCTTAAGGCAGTATAGCAATGCCAGCTATTGTTAATATCATTAATTTGAGCCACTCACTGAAGTAGTTGGAATAAGTGCTTTTGAGTTTGAAGAATTTAAAAATGAGGAGACTTGATCAGACTCTCCAATCATTTAAATTCCTTGATTTGGCAACAAATACCTCTCCAAATGAATGATTATGTGGTAACTCCAGCACCAGAGAGAAGAAAAAGAGGGAAATCTATACATAGGACTGACATGTCCAAAAGATTTATTAAAGTATACTCTTATAGCTGTCTGGAGATGGAAGTGGGGGTTTTGTGGACCTCTAAATCTTCTGGGCTGATGGAATGGCAGTTCTCCAGACTGAGGTGGTTGTGACAGCCCTGAAGATGTCTTCCCATCTTTCCCTTTCGGTATAGAAAAAGTTCTGTTTATGATGTGTTGTTAGAGATTCCCTTTGGAAAGGGAAGGAATAACATTTATATACAGTGTCTACCACGTATCAGGCACTGTGCTAAGATCTTTTTACAATATTATCTCATTTGATTCTCATAACAACTCTGGGAGAAAGGTGCTATTATTATCCCTATTTTACAGTTAGGGAAATTGAGGCATACAGAGATTTAAGTGACTTGCCCATGGACATAGTAAATGTCTGAGATGGATTTAAACTCAGGTCTTTCTGACTCCAGGCCCAGCACTCCATCCAGAACACTTCCTAGCTACTTTTTGGAAAGTTTCAGGATGGTGGTTGGTAAGGAAGCAAGGTATAATCTACTACCTCTTCTTTTATATCTGCTTTTGGATTGCTTAGTGTGGTAATTAGTTAGGCAAATAAGGGTAGGAGAGGAAAATGTCTCCCAGTTTGCTGATATAACCTGTGGCTCAAGCTCTTTTGCATAAGACTCTCCTCATAGACATAGCTTGATTACTCTGTGCTCCATACCTGTGTGAGGGGTAGAGTTAGTGAGAGTTTGAGAGAGGAGAGATCTTTCTTCAGGCTTCTGGCTTTGAGAGAAGACACACTATTTCAGGTTCTTTTCAGGGAGAGGTTCCCAGAGGGAGAAAAAGACTCTAGGAAGAAGCCAACATACATCCCTCCAGGGATCTCTCCCAGAAAAGAACCTGAGACAGGATGTGCCAAGAAAAGAAGGATCTCTCTTCTCCCCAGCTCTCACCAATTTTGCCTCTTGCATGGACATGGAGCATGGAGTATTATCCCCATTTTATAGAAGAGAAAATTTAGACTTAATGCAGTTAGATGACTTATATAATAAGGCCACACCTCTAGTAAGTGAAAGAGACCAGGGAATTCCAGGTCACAGATTGTTAGGGCTGGAAGTGACATTGAAGATAATGTAGTCCAACCTCCTCATTTTACAGATGAAGAAACAGAGGCCCAGGGATTTTGGCATGCCCAAGATCATATATACAGTATAGCTAAGTAGAAGCACTGGTACTTCCACACTTGTCTCTTCCCAGATTAGAGCACTTACTGTGACCTTGGGCAGATCACTCAACCTTAGTCTGCCTCAGCTTCTCTGTCTGTAAAATAGGGATATTAATAACATCTACCTCTCAGGGTGGTTGTAAGAATAAAATAAAATATTTGAAAGTGCCTTACAAAGTTTAAAATGTTATTTAAATGCTAGCTATTATTCTTGTGAGGTCACCATGTCATTCTCACTGGGCCTGTCCCTGCACCAGGCATCGATTTTTTGCTGCACCTTTTCTTTGTTGGACATGGCATCTCTGCTAATCCATTATGCCTCTACTGGTTTGGGCTAGATGTTGTATTTCCATTGCTCTCTGCTGGTCTCTCTGCTAACCATTTCTGGGCTTTAGCTTTCCTGGGTCACCTGACAACCTTCCTAGCTTCAGTGTGGTAAGATCCAATGACTAAAAAGTATCTTCCTAACAAGGGATTAGAATACAACCTTTAGTTATACCCAAGGCTATGTGCCTAGAAACCTAACCAAGAGCCCCTGGATGGAAAAATGGTTAGGGAGAACACCTGTAGGCTCAGATTAAGTTGATTCTTTTAATTGCCTAGGCCTGAACCTGGGTCACAATGAATTCTCCCAGGCAACTTGATTTAGTGTTATAAACTCCTTTATTCCCATTCAAATTCCTTTCAGGGATCCTGTGCCCCCCCCAAAAAAAAACCCACTTCATGGAGTTCTGCCAAAGTAACCCCATAAAGTTCTATGAAGGCAAGGCTTTGAATCTTACTTCACTTTCAAACTGCTCTCCACATTGGCATGCCAATGATTTTAACTAAGAACAAAACTAAAATGAGGAAGCAATATCATCATCTTCCGCTTTCCAGGCATACATTTCTGCCTTTATTAAGTATATCTTTTGGCAGGAACTCTCCCTCACCCTCTACCCCAAATCATCTCTAGTTTTCATGTTATGTTCTAGCCACAGCTAAATTTCACTGTCTGTACATAGATAGTGAAATTTATATGTGTATTTACATATATATGCCTATATGTAGTGAAATTTACATAGACAGTAAAATTTATACACATATGTAAGTATATATATATTCATATATTTATAACAATTCATCTGTCCCCTAATCCCTTCCCCCATTACACACCACCAATGAAAACAAATCACAAGCATAATTCTTATCCCAATTTCATTTTTCCTTAGTTTTTCTGGCCAGACAAAAAGTGCTTTTCCTAGATCCCTCCTCATCTATCTAACAAAGTAGGTAGTAGATCTAACAGAGGTTTCAAATGTGATCCTGCTTGGTTTCCAAGCTTTGCTTTAGGTTGGTTCTGAACTGTTCTCAACCTTATTTACCCTTGAATTCTTCTTCCAATTGGTATTTGAATAATATTTTCTAAAGCAATTTTTAAAACGCAAATTTTGTTCTTAGCTGCCTACATTTCCATGGAAATGTCCTGAGTATGAGGAAATTGGCAATATTCTTATTGTGTATTAAATGCATGTGTGTAACTTAAAAGGCTTTTTTCTTTTCCTGAAGTATCTCTCATAATGAATGGATGAGATTGACTAGCACTCATGTAAACTTCCTCATGTTGGGTGGCAACTATAATTATCCATTCTTATTGTGGGTCTCTTCCCCAAGAAGCAAGAGCCATGCCATGCGCTTAGATGAAGGGACACTTAAGATAATTGCTTATGAGCTCCCTACCTCTTTGAAATTATTTCAGGACAGAAAGCGGGCAATGTACCTTGCTAGTTGTTACACTGGCAGCTTTTGGACTTACTGAATATGACACTTGCTTAACGTGAGTCAAAAGTAAGGTTGTTTTCCTTGGTACTCTGATCAGAGGTTACTTTTCAGCAGATGTAGTATCAGATTCTGTTATTACTGTTGTGAAAAATGATTTCTCTTGGTAATCTCTGTCTTGGAAACTCAGAGTTCCAACACTTTCCCTTCCGCCCTCCCCCCACACCAGCCTTCTTTCCAGAGTTCTTCAGAAAGACATTATTGATAATGAGATTGCATTGAATCTTCTTATCCTGGTTAAGCTGACCCAAACCTGAGTTGATTTTATCCTGCCCAGGCTTGGGTGGAGACAGATCCTAGATCTAGATCTAGGAAGCTGGGAGTGGTCTGCAATGATGGCAGGTTGATATGGGACCCTGTTGAAAAGGTATATGACCCTGTACCAAATCCCAAATTAAGCCAGTTCTGAACTAGCCCTCCTTAGGGGGACCCAGTTTTGAACTGAACTCCCATGCAATGCATGTCAAGCCAACTTGAGAGAAATTAAACCACGGACACATGCACCCTAATTTTGTTTGTCCCTTTGTTAGAATAGACTCTGTAATAAATTGGGGTTCAACACTGTTTAGCTCAAAAAGAAACTTTTAAAATAAAAATGGATTCTTTTATCATCATCCTAGCATATGCTATAATGCTGCTTTGTCTGTGCTACAATAATAAATGATTTCTTACAGAACATTGGTCTGGGTGAATTAGCTCATTTAGTCCTTAAGGTTTATAATTATAAAGCTAAGATTGTAGGTGCTATACTGTATGGATTAGTTTCACAAGACCACAGACTGCAGCTTGTAATTAGCATGGAATGAATAAAGTGCTGCCCTAGGAGGCTGATATGTATGTGTATGTGGACCTGAGGGGGATGTTCTTCTCCAGAAAGTACATTTCTATGCATCTTCTCAATGGCATCTACAATACCAGCTTACTGTGCTTCATGTCATGGTCCTCTATAGGCACAGGACACTTTAAGAGACTTTCCAAGAATGGGTTTTCCCTTCTTGGCCTGACTGTATCAACAGTGGGCCTATGTTTTCAGACACTGCATCTCTCCCACCCCCTTTCCCACTATTCAGACTATCATCCGTGTTGCTGTGTTTATTTCCCCACTGTACACCTATGAAACTGAATTTGACCTAGGCAAAATTTAGGCTAATTACAATTAATTCTTCAGTGGAAGAAAAACAAAATACCTAATCTAAAATCAGGAGATCTGGGGTCAAATCTTGACCTCATTTTACTATCTTTGTGATTTGGCCAAGCTTCTTTGGATTTTAGTTTCCTCATCTTTAAAATAAGGAGGTTGTTTTTCTTCCCAATCACTGCAAATAGAAAGAACAATAAACTAATTGAAATGCAATGCTATGAAATTATGACTGATTGAGTTTGGCTTCAGAAGAGAGATATGCAAAACTAGCTTTTCTCCTCTCCTCCTCACTCCCCTTTTAAAATTCTGGGAGGGAATGGCAGAAAGATACAAATGAAATAAAATTCCCACCAATGTATTTAATGACTATGGTGCAGAATGGGCATATATATTCTTAGGAAGTGGCAGGGAAGTAAGTAACTGAAGAAAACTCATGTGCTTAGAGTAACTCATAGCTTTGGACTACAGGCTTCAATATTATTGGTCTATTCAGGAAATAGTGTACTAAACAAAACTGCTTCTCATCTTACTGCTTGACGGTTGATCCTCACCACTCTTAAGCTGGGAAAATCCTCTTCTCTTTTCAAATATAGCCTTTACAGAATCAACCATCACCCTTAAAAAGGCATTTAGAAAGTGTTAGCTTTTAATGTGTGTTACTCTGCAAGTGAGAACTGCAAAGTTTATCTAACTGATTATTCTCTGGTTTCTATAGACTACTGCAACTAGTAATTCACTTATTCAGATGCAGGGTTACCCAATAAAAACTGAGCTCATAGCAATACAATTTAGATTGCGTTTTAAACTAGTTCAACAGGATACCAAAAGTTCTACAAAGCTCCCCTGCTTTTCCTTCTCAAGTGGCAGCAGAGATTAGAGATTTGATTAAATCAATCAGTTCTCAATTTGATTGAATCAATTGATTAGGAATGACTCAGCAGATAACCTTGACTCAGCAGATAACCTTCTCTCAGTTTACTATTTCTAATTACTATAACTCCAGCTGGGTAGCTTTTAGCTCCCTTGCCATCTTTATTTCTTCTCTTTAGTTCCTCTTTTGGTTCATATGCTATTCTTCTTCCCTTCCTACTATTCCTATGGCTTAAATCAAAGGTTCCCATTTAGTGGTTCACAAACCCCTTAGAGGGTTGTGACAATAGTCCAAAGGGATTGAGTTAAGGATTTTTTAATGGAGTCTTAAGCAGTAAATAATTACCACATTATATTATAAATATGTTTTTCCTCTGAGAATCAGTAAGTGTGTGAACGTTTGAAACATTGTGTTTGTTCCTGCCGTGATCATGATCATTGTATGCAATGATTTTGGTGTTCATGGAGTGATTACATCAAACTCTGTTGGGCTTTTCACTAAGTGCAATGTATCCTTGTAGTTTTTCAACCAGTCATCAAATTGTTTCCGAACTGTTATAAAGGTTTAACATGTGCAAACCCAAGTTCTCAGCTAATGATCAGATGCATGCATATACCCTTATTACATTCTACACACTGCATTAGAGTACCTTCTTAGTTTCCCTTGGTCATCTTGTAATCATATTTTTTTGTTCAGTAATTTCAGTTGTGTTTGACTCTTCCTAACACCATTTGGGGTTTTCTTGGCAAATATATTGGAGTAGTTTGCCATTTCCTTCTTCAGCTCGTTTTACAGATGAGGAAACTAAGGCAAACAGGGTTAAGTGACTTGCCCAGGGTCACACAGCTATTAAGTATCTGAGGCCAGATTTGAACTCATGAAGATAGGTCTTCCTGAATTAAGGCCTGGCACTCTATCCACTGTACTACCTAGCTGCCCTAATCATACCTCATCAGCTGTGTAATCACATGACCATGATGTTAGGAACAATTGTTTTCTTATAACACAAATATTAAGCTGTTTGAAAATCATGATGGCTAGGCATACATATTACAGGCCATCTTGAAACCGTCATTGACTGTCACATATGTTCTGCAGAAACAAGTGCTAGATCATCTCTCATTGCAGTATTAAGGCTATTTTTAAAATTTAAACTTATCTTCCTTCTGATTATTTTATTATTCTTATATTTAATGGATTTCCAAATAAAATTTGGCAGTACTGGTCCATCATTCAGTAGAATTTTTATGAGAGTGTAGCTGGTGTGCAGGAGGTAGAAGAGAAGAAATCATGTCTGAAGAGATTATTTCCTTATAAAAGTTGGTTTATATATAAATGCTTATTTAAATGAAGGAATATATGGAAATAAAGTTTAAGTACATTTATCATTTAATATGATGCTTGCCATTAGCCAGTAGAAAAGTGAATATCTTATATAACTACCTATTCATTTTTATTAGTTGATTAGCAGTTAAATAATGAATGTCCATCTCTCAGATGAGATCTTGTAAAATTTTCCTAACACTTTGTAACACATATTTGTATGAGTTTTCACTTTTTTCTTGTTATAAATGAAAATACAGAAATAAACTCTATGTGGAACCATATTTAAGATTATATATTTTTCTGGTGTTCAGCCATACATTGCAAAATTTGTTCAAGTAAAAAATCTGAAATTGAGACAAAGTTTTTATATCATAATATTATGAAATTGAGACAAAGTTTTTATATTATAATATTATGTTAAACATTTCCCAAGTGTAGCTTATTTTTATTTAAAATGCTATCTATATTTAACATAATTTGTAAAATAAAGAAATTTAATATGAAGTCTTACAGATCACAGCAATCATATGAGGTCTTGCTATATTTACTACTTTTAATTCTTAGAGAATATCCCACATAAAATATTCATTATTATTTTATGAATAGAGTTGTATGATTTAGAGTTTTAATGATTATGCATAGAATAAAATATTATGTTGTATAATTTTGATATATAATATAAATTTTAATTTGGAATTTTTTGAGACAAAAATTATTATTGTAATTTGTGAGCATTTAATGAATAAAGCTGAAAGAATATTGTGAGTAGTATATTAAATTACCCTGAGAATTCATAAAACATTTTTTGTTGCTGTCAAAAGGGGCTCATGGAACAGAAAACGTTGAAAACCAGTGGCTTAAATTAAAGCTTCCTGATTCTTAGTGACTCACATGTTACTTGTCACAATTTCCCATATTTTCCCTATCAACAGATATCCCTTTTAAAATCATACCTCAGTCTCCAAATGTTTATGTTTTCTCATTTTTTAGAATTACCCACTTTAATCATAAAATATTTATATGAGAATTAGCTGAAGTATTCACCATGTTTTGCATGTCTGAAGTCTTCAAATCAGTAATCTGTATAGCTCTTAGGTGACTTTGAAATTATGTCTCTCTCCACTCACATTTCCCTAATTGCTAATGAATAAAATATATATCTTGGCCTCATTACAGAATTAAATGATCCCCTTGTCTCCTCTTTGTTGACAAAGACACCCAAGTCCTCATATCAATACTACAGTCTTTTTCTCTCTAAAACTGTCCAAATTTTGTCTAAAAGCTGCATTCCCTCATACATCTATCTTAGCAATATATATTAAAACAAAGTTTTTTTTCTACTTTTATTAGGCACCAAAATGTTCATCCATAGCAGCGATAACATCCTACATCATTTGACAATTAATATGAAACCCTTTTATAAAAAGCACTTTTTAGGGTCATTTTCATCACTAAATGTATCTTTTTAATAGTCATTTATTTATTGATACTATGATCTAATTAGCCAATTTGGAGATAAATATTGTGAGTGTCAGTCATCAGGTAATCCAGGTGATAAATGTGTCTAAGAATCAGTATAACCAATCAAAATTAAGCCTAAAATTCATGCCTTATAGCCGATGAGTCAAAAGGATCACATTCATATATTGAAGCTATCATGCACCAGCTGTAAGGATTTATTTTTTATATATCACTATATTTCACATAACATTAAGTTTTCCTTTATATCACCATATACATATACACATATGTATCTCACCTTTTCTTTATATATCACTTAACTAATAAAGGCTTTCTTTTTAATGTTGAGTGCTTGTCTATTTCTAACATTGTTTGGAAACTAGCATATAAATGGTATAGCTGGAGGCCTTTTTATACAAATGTTCACAGGAATTTAAAGTAGTTTCTGTGGTCTATCATTTTAAAATACATAGTAGTGTTTAGTGGTAGGATTGTGGAGTGGAATAAATATTGGATTTAGAATCAGGAGAGACCTGGCTTCGAATTTTTCTTCTAAAATAGTACCTGCTTGCCAGTATTGTGATTTGGTTCAAATGAGATAATGCAAGTAAAGTCCACCTTAAAGCGTTAGATCAATGTGACCAATGTGACCTTTCAGAAACTGAGGATTGGTGAAGTTTTACTGGTAGGAATGGAATTCTCTGACTTGGCATGATCTATAATTGACAGAGGATCTGGGAGTCTTAAATGGAAAATGTTTTTTCGCAACCTTTTGGACTGGAAAAGAGGTGAGTGAGGATGCCTAACCCAGGAGGCAGGGCTGAGAGTTCTATTTTTATGTAGTTTCACTTTGTAGTTTCATTTTTGTAGTTGGTAATGTGGTTCAAAAGAGACTAAAGGGAGAGGAACAGAGAATGCATAGAAGCAGCTAGTTATTGATGAATGGCTGCAAAGATGAATGGAGAGCCTTTGTCTCTGAAAGATTTGATGAAGGCTGGTAACATATTCATTTTTCTCCTCTCCCCTTCTTGGTACTTGAGATGGAAGACATTTAATCCAAAAGGTTTTTAGTTTAAGTTTGTTCATAATTCCTGATTTAGTTAGTACTCTAGATAAAGTATGAATGATCATAACTGCTTTTGGTCTATGTGTTTCATTATTTGTTAACAGGTAGTTGCAAAAAGAGAGCAATAGTGAGTGACCTTGGTAGTCAGGCAAAGGATGTTTAACAACCAGCTTTCCAAAAATAATGTACACATGACACATTTAAGTTTAATCTGCATTATTAACATTTTCTCTACTCGTTTCTTAAGACTAGATAATCAACAAACTAATAAATCAAGTCCTGATCTATATTGTTTGCTTATTTCCAAGGTGTGAATGCTCAGACTGAAAATTTCACAATTGACTCTCCCAAGCGAGGATGAACTGGCTGCTGGCACACCCTTGCAATTATCAACAAATCTGAACACTGACTGGGAGCTTGGGAACAGTTTAAGAGTGAAAGATGTTGATTTATTAATAAGTGTCCTAAGTGGTTAAGGTTGGGTCTAGGGATTTTGCCTTTAGGTGAAAACAAATCGATTATCATTGCTATCTGATAGGAGACTTCCTCCTGCATTCACAGAGAAATCTTGACATACTTAAAGTACTTTCACTTTATAAAGATGGGGTCTAGGGAAGTAAAGTAGGCTATAGCCAGTGAAAGAAAAAAAGGGGTCATATTCATATTCTAAGGGTGGAGGCCAGAGAATGGAGTGAAATATACCATTGTTTTGCTTTCAACGTCAACCAAACGAACTCCAATACTAACAATACAAAAGATACATAAATATCAGCTGTTATTAAACCTTTGATTGACATTGAAACATATCAGCCTTTATGATTAGAAAATTGATAGTAGTAGTTGTTTGTCCGTCATTCTCGAAGAGGACCATGACAATAAGGAGGTGATGCCATGATGTGTAAGTGAATTGGATTTAAGTGAGGGAGGGCTGTGCAAAGTCACAAGCCTCATTTTCTCCTCCAGAGCCATCTGGGTCCAGTGGCCAGAAATGGATCAGGACAAGGGAGGATGACCATGGATGCAGTAAGAGACCTTGGCCTTTTTAAGTTAAGGTCTTTAACAGGTCTCAGTTTGACTGAGATGATGTCCATTTATTGATTAAGGCTAGGAAAGAAATGAGGCGGGGAATGGCCCCTTTACCTAATTAAAAAAAAAATCAATCATAGAGTGGAAGAATCTCAGGGTTTCAGGCAAAAACAGAAACAATTGCTATTTATATTTGCTCTGAACCAATCAGGGCCCAAATGGGGCTTGGTCTGGAACCTGTTGTTGGCCAATCAACTAGAGCTAGAGTGATTTGGGTTTAAGGAATGGTCTTTAAGGAAAAAAAAAGTTCAAGCATCAAAATTTTCATTACTTTGGGCAGAGCACCCACAGGTTAGGGTATGATACCCTTTGTAGACAGTAATGTAGACCAAATGAGGAATTTGCAGGTATTTTGGAGAGACTGTTTTTAAGAATCTGCTTTATTCACCTGGATCTGATAGAAAGCACAAATCCACTGAGGAAGCAACGCTTAGAAACAACAGGGCACTTACTTTTGCTCAGATTTACTTCTCTAGAGAGAAATACAACAGTAATACCTTATATTTGTTCATGATCCACTTTTGCACATATTATCTCAGCTTATCCTCCTATTGACTCTGTGAAGCAGACAGGGAACATATTATTTATTTTAGTTTTTTAGATGAAGGAACTGAGATACAGGAAATTCAAGTGCCTCATCTGAGGCTACATGGTTAGTAATTAGAGGTAGCTTAGATTCCAAATCCTGCAATATTTCAGTCCATGCTTTTTCTTGTTCTATACTCTCTATCCCTTTCTGCCTCCATATATATATATATATATACACACAGTTATAGTTATAGTTATAGTTAGAACTTGTGACTGAAAATGGAGTTGGATTATATTCATAGACTATATGGCATTTTAGGGAGATGGAGAGTATCTGTGATCAGCTACTCCTGAAAACTTAATCTAGTGAACTAGGGTAATGATATATTGAAAATACTGAGTATCTCTAATGTTCTATATTTTGGGTTATGTTGGTTAATGACATTTTGTAGTTTAAAAGGGCCAATCATTTATGCCCTCCTGATTTGGGGGATGTTTCTTCTAGCTATGCATTTTCAGAATATATGCCTTTGTAAAAGCTAATTGATGTCAGATAATATTGGGTTGAGCAATGATGTAAGAGAGATATTAACTGTAACAGGCAATTGATATTGGGGAGAAGTCATCAGAATAGGGTCTTAGACTGAGGTCATTAGAGAAAAACCTGTAATCCCTAGAACCCTGAAAAGGAGAAATAGCCATATACTGGGGTCTTGACTTGCCAGTGTGAGTATAAGTTGGTTTAAGGCCTTAAGAGTTTATCAGGTTACATAAATAAGAGGTCATTGTAGTTCATTGTATTTCTGCTGAGGACACTAATGGTTTCCTATCTTTATGTTGGTTATTTAAAGGAGTTTCCATTAGTTATTAGACCATCTATACATTTTTCTAAGATTATGAAGGAATTTGTACTAAGGATGAAAATGATCTGAACATTTTCGCTGAAGACAATCCAAGACAGTTTGGAATAAGTTTAAATAAAGACTAGAAGGATTAAGTAAATCACTTCAATTTTAATTGAAAGTTCTTAAAATTTGTACTGGGTTGCTCAAGGAGAGTCTTTAAAATCAGTATAGATCTTCATTCCAACTTTGTGTTTCCTGTAGTGCTGTAAACAAAATAAGTGCTTTGTGCATGTTTATTGAATTGAATTTGTTATTAGGGTTGGGAGATCAGAGTGGGGGTGGGGGTAGAGGTAGGTAGGTTATACTTTATCCCTGTTAGAGTTCTCCACAGGCTTTATAATTGTATGGTGTGATAAATTCTGCTACCTCACCCAGTTTCAGGCTGTCATCCCCTAAAGATTCCATCCCTCTTCTGCATTCTCTCTTCATTACCTGTAGTTCTTCCCCTACCTCCTCCATAGTGTTGGGAAATCAAGGGTCATCAGCTGTGTTTTGGGACCTTGGCTGGCCTTCATTTGACTGTGACTATATCCAATGGGGAAATTTTTTGCCTCCACCCTTCCACAACTGAGCCTGAGCCTCAGAATGCTGGTTTCATCTCTGGATTAATAGGTGAGTGAGTTGGTGAAATGGTAGACTACATGAATTCTTCTGGTCATTTTAAGATTAATTTTAAAAATTAAACTTATATTTTAAATATTATTCCTGGCATGTCAGTATATTCTTAGTTTAAAAAAAATAAGCTTAAAATCTTATTTTCTTGCATTTTAAGAATAATTTTTCAGGGCAGCTAGGTGGTGCAATGGATAGAGCACTGGCCCTGGATTTTGGAGGACCTGGGTTCAAATCCAGCCTCAGACATATAACACGTACCAGATCCTGGGCAAGTCACTTAACCCCATTGCCTAGCCCACCCTCCCCCCAAAAAAGTAATTTTTCCATTTTTGTAATGGAAAGAGCTTGAAGTCATAGGTCCTAAACTCAAGGCCCTAATCTGTATCTAAAAGCTGTGTGATTTTGGGCCATTCACTTAACCTTTCTGAGATGAGTTTCCTCATGTTAAAATACAAATAAATAAGAAAAATGGTCAGCTAGGTGGCACAGCGGATAGAATTCTGGGCCTGGAGTCATCTTTGTGAGCTTCAGATACTAGCTATGTGACCCTGGGCAAGTCACTTAACCCTATTTGCCTCAGTTTCCTCATCTGTAACGTGATCTGGAGAAGAAAATGACAAACCATTCCAGTATCTTTGCCAAGAAAATACCAAATGGGATCACAAAGAGTTGGACATGACTGAAACAACTGAACAGCAACAGGAAAAATAATGCTTTCACTTACCTACTCCACAGATTTGTTGTGAGGCTCAGATGAGATTGCAATGTAAACCACTCTGTAATCGTGAAGTGCTATGCAAATGTAGGCTTTTATGATTATGGTAAGCATTCTAAAGCTGGGAAAATATTAGCTCTATCGTTTTGATTCAAAAGCATGGTTCCCTTTATCCACCGCCGGGAAGAAGTAGGTCGAATTGAACTCACATGATTTATCCCTGTTTTTTTTTGTTTGACAAATCATTCTAATCTCATAGTTATTCTTTAAAATAGACTCATCACCAGCTCCTTGCACTAGTTGTCTATATTTATTCTAAACTCAATTTAGCTGTGGCATCTGTGCAAAATGGAATGGAAGTTATTTATTGCCCCACTCTCCAGAGGGAATGCTTGATATCTGACATTTATATTCCCTTGAACATAAAAGCCAGATAGAAAGAAAATCAAACTTCATGCTTTGGGGCCTAAGCAGATTGCTTACAGTGGTGAGCAAAAATAAAATGTCCTTTCTTCCCTGGAATCATAAATTTTCTTCCAAGATTGTGTCTATATGTGGCCACGTATTTCCCCCTTTTATACCTTCGGTCTCAATAATATGCTGCATTGGGTGTCAAACCCCGCTCTACATTATTAAGTATGCATAAAACGCATATTCTTTTTTAAAAGTTACACTTAAGGATTAATAGTAACAAATTCCTTCCCTCATTCCAATGACTACAGATCAATTATCTGGCCCGTTATGTATTTTGATAATGAATTCCCGTGCTCCACACTATGATATGCACTTTGATAGCCCATAGAGTTGGTTCCTCAGTGTCTATATCTTGGGCTGACATGGCAAATGGGCAATGAATGGGGCCTGAAAAACAGCAGAAAGAAATAAAGCTGATTACATTTGGAGAATTGCAACGTTCTTTTAATGACCCCAAGTTCCTTCTTGAAACAAAAGTCAGTCTTTTTAATATCAGTATCCTTCCCAAGTTGCTGTTTGCCTTGAGTCATGAATATCACTGATTTTGAAGAACTGAAGTTGAAGATCACCCAAAAGGCTGTAGAGAGGCATGTGATGAATGTAAGCAGACTGCCCCTCATAACAAAAGAGGAACCACATAGGAGAAGCTGTGTAAGAGATGCCATCCCAGAAATGTTTGATCAAGAAAGAACAGAGGGTGGATGATGGTGAGAATTATAGACAGGGTATATGCCTCATTGGTATCCTCATAATGTCTAATGGATAGAGTGCTGGCCTAAAGTCAGGAAGACTCCTCTTCATGTCCTCAGACACTTAGTAGCTGTGTGACCATGGGCAAGTCACTTAATCCTGTTTGCCTCAGTTTCCTCATTTACAAAATGAGTTGGAGAAGGAAATGGCAAACCACTCCAGTATCCTTGCCAAGAAAACCCCAATGGGATCACGAAGAGTCAGACATGACTGAAACGACTGAATAACAATTAAAGGAGTATAGCACATAATATGAGCTTAAAATGAAAAAGGTCCTGAGAACAGAATGAGTCTATACTCCCTTCAACATGTCAACCCTTTAAACATCTCAAGACAAGTATTATGTTTCCTTTAGCCTTCCCTTCTCTAGGGCAAATCTTTGAAGATCCTTCAGTGATTCCTATGACAATCCACACCCCTCCACCCCAGAGTCCTCATCATTGTCAATGTCCTTCTCTGGAGACCTTCCAACTTTGTCAATGTCCTTAAATTGGCCAGATCTGAACACAACATTTATTAAATACACACAGAATACAATGAACCTGAAACTTATTGTCATCAGGATGACCTACAGAAATATTCAGATTTCTCTCTGACACTCTCTTCTTGAACTATCCCTAAAACCTGCCTTCATTTCAAGTATTATAATACAGAGTGCTACATGAGTGGTGGCTGGGAGGAAGAAACTAAGGGAGCACATTCGAAAAAGAATCTGTCCTTTCAGAAATAAAAGAAAACTGGAGAAAGTGAGGGATGAGGAAAAAGAAGCAAAAAGTTTGTCTAAAATAGGAATCCATCTATTCCTATTAGTATCTTCTCATACAATTTGACACTGCTTGCCAGGGCCTGGGATGTAGTAGTAATAGATATGCTGTCTATTTTGCTGAGAATACACTTGGGGTTCTGTATAAAGCGAAGCAAAGAACACCACAGAGTCCTTTAGGATTTCGGTTTCTGATGATGTCTTTCTCTGGGGGTAGGGGAAGAGATGTATTCGTTCTTATTGGCAGGGAGCATCTCATAATAGTGGACATCCTACTGCAATTTAGAAGCTATGAGAGGTGCACAGATTTACCCGTGGGCTTTCTACTTTTAGCAATATAGTTAAATTTAGTCTTTGTGCCATTCCTACTGCCTACACTGCAGTGACAGCTCTCTTAAATGCTGGTTCTTGATTTCCTCTGAAAGCATAAAGTAGTCAGGATGATAGTATATGCAAAGGAGCTTCTCAATGATTTGATTTTCTTTTATTTGGGTCTGCTTGGTTTGGGGAACTTGAACCATTTGTGGGGAGACTAGGGTTTTACCCCAAGGTGCCAAATTTAGAGGGCGCTGATCACTTGCAGCCCTTAGAAACCACAGAACTTAGCATGAAGTTGGCAAGAACAGTTAGTATAAATAGGAAGCTATTTTTGGAAGCTCTACTCCAGTGTCTCATAGTCTCCTCCCCTCTCCACCACTGTAGGGTCCCTGTAATGACACTTCCTGGGTATGTTTTGAGGTCCTTATCCTGGGTGAAAAAATTCCCAATTATAGCCCTGTTGATTTGGGCAGATTTGGTGCTCTGCTCAGACTTTTACTGAGTGAAACAACAGCTACAGTTTTGGTCCACATTTAGCTCATGCACTTATGATGTGGACATTTCTATATGTATATGGGTGTTTTAATTTGGTGACATAGCACATAATGGCCACCATTAGGGATGCATTTAGAAAATTGAATTGTTTAAAAGTATTCCATCAAAAGGCTTCTGTGAAAATATTTTCTTATGTTAAATGGCATTTAACTCTGAATTAGATGGTGAAGGGTAGGGACAGAATTCTCATTCCAGGATGTTATGCTCATCTTTTATCTGCTCCATTAAACTTAGCATTTAAACACTGTAAATGGCTCTAGACAATTTATTAGAAAACTAAATAGTAGTGACCTTAGGCACAGACAGATGAGGAAAGGTTACATTTGCATAAACCTGTGCCTTAAAATCTGAATTATAACTGGGTTCTTCTCTGTGTATATCTAATATAGTATGAAGCTCTCTTTGTTTAATTTTGACCATACATTTTGGTGGAGCTAATTGAAGTCTTGTCAGTGAAGGTCATGGTGTGCTCTTAACTCAACTCTCTGCACCCTTATTTGTGTAATGTCCCCCTTTGCCTTCCCTTGGGTGCCAGATTTTTGGAAGGCTGCTGATAAGCCAGAGGGCAGCACGGAAAGGTAATCAGAATGAAAACCATGCCCTGTAAGAATGCAGGCTAGAAGCACTATGGATGTTTAGTCTGGAAAAGAGAAGATTTTAGAATCTGTGTTTCACAGGAGGATGGAGTCACAGAACACCAGAACTGGAAGGGACCACAGAGGCCATCATTGAGGGCTAAATAAAAATCCCCTCTCTACAACCAATGTGACCAGTATCCAGACTCTGCTTCAAATCCTCCATTAAGGGGAAACTTGTTACTCTCTGAGGTGTCCCATCCTACTTGTAAACTAATCTAAATGTTAGAAAGACTGTCCTTCTGTTGAACCAAAATTGGCTTGTCTTCCATTTTTACCTACTGCTCCCACTTCAGCCCTCTTGAGCCTAAAGATATCTACTTGTTCTACCCCTTAACAGTCCTTCATATAGTTGAACACAACTGTTGTGTCCTCCTCTTCTTCAGGCTAACTATATTCAGTTCCTTCAACTAATCTTTATTTAATTTTAAAAAATTTTTATTTTTAATTTATGGAATAAAACAAGTGTTTCCATAATTATAAACTTGACATTATACATCAATGCAATTACTTAAACACATTTTGTACTTACTTAGAGCTAAATAAAAGAATTATCTATATATTAAACAGATATTTCTATGATCCAACTATTAGTTTAGCTTTATAGAATGTTGTTATTGTTGTTTGTCCTTCATTCTCAAAGAGGACCATGACATCAGGGAGGTGATACCATAATAGGAAAGTGAATTGGATTTAAGTGAGGAAGGGCTGTGCAAAGTCACCAGCCTCACTTTCTCCTCTGGAGTCATCTGGGTCCAGTAATGCTTTTGCAAAAGAGGAATTTTTCAAAAGTTCTAGGCCAAAGGTTTTTTTTTAAATTATCAAAATGCTTTATTAATACCCTTTTATTTTTCATATTTGTCACTGCCTTCAAACCTACTAACAATAGAACTTTTTTTTAAATGTAAAAACCATTCTTAGCCCCTGCAAACAGTAAAAAAAAACCCAAACAAAAACAAGGGGTGGGCCAGATTTGTTTCTCCTGCCATAATAAACCCCTGTGTCTAGTTTATCACTTCTCTGTTAGGGAAAACAAGATATGCTTCACCAATCTTTTGAAGTTGTGATTGGTTACCACTTAAGTCAAAGCTCTGAGGTCTTCCGAAGTTATTTACCTTCACATCATTGTTACAATCCTAAGATTTCATTAACTTTTTTGACTTCCATATGATGCCAGTGACTAACTCATATTGAGGTTGTAATGCATTTTTTTTTTACAAATTGCTATCCTACCACACCTTCCCATTTTTGTACTTGTAAAGGTGAATTTTTAAGCTCATGTAAAAATATTACATTTGTTGCTAAATTTTATGTTGCTAGGAGCACCTCAATCATCTAATCTATGAAAAGGGCTGTCATATGAAAGAGGACTACCATGAAGGGAACTACTGTTGGCCTCAAGGGGCTAGGACACTATACTCACTCCATTTCCTTAGGAAGTCTTTCTGCTCTGGACTCTCACATACAATCTAGCCCAGGTTCAATCTTTGGGGACCATGAACTCTAATAGGGGGTAGTGTCCCTTGTCTCATATTCACCTAAGCATTATAACCTCCCCAAATACCCTGAAGACAAATGATTTAAAGTTTAGACTGTCTGGGGTCTCCCAGAGGAGTAGAAAGTTACTTAATATGCAATGTAAATACAGTATGATGGGCATTTGTTTCCTATACATGCACAAAAAAAAATTCTAAAAGACCAAAAGTACACATTAATAGAATGACTTGATAGCTAGCATTTATATAGTGCTTTGAGGTTTACAAAGTGCTCACAACAATTCTATGAGATAGATGCTATTATTGTCCCTATTATACAGATAAGGAAACTGAGATAGACAGAAGCTAAAGTGACTTGCTCAAAGGCACACAGATAGTAAGTGTTTGAGGCTGGATTTGAACTCAGGTTTTCCCGACTCCCAATCCAGTGCTCTATCCACTGTGCCACTTAGCTGCCTCTTGTAGTGCTCCCTTAGGTAGTGATTAATCTGAAATCATTCTCTCAGAGCATGTCTGGCTATACAACTCCTCCTCAGAGTTTTAGGGGCACCCCTGTGGGGCTGAAATGTCTCTCCTCTATAAACTCAAGCTCACGTTGTCCCACCGTTAACTGCCAGTGATTAGGTCCATTTAATGAAATGACATCAATTAGCCTAAAAAAAATTTTTTTGAGAGGTAATTGGAGCTAAATGAATTGCCCAGAACTATCTTTTATAAAAGAATATTCAATGTGAAGACATAATGAGACCAGACCTACAAATGTTTCACCCCAACACCTGAGGGCACCTCTCCCTTATACTACCTCAGTTCCCTAAATGTATGGGCTCAGACTTTTAACTCAGTTTCTACATAACATTTGTTTGACCAAGTTCATTTCCGAATGTAGCTGTGGCCACGGATGGGTGAGTTAGCATCTTTGTTCCTGCTGGGCTTATTTAAGACTTCCTTTATCATCCTTTGGCTTTTTGTAACTCCCAGCATGGGTATCAGATCCCAGACTTTATGGTGGCTCATTCTCCTAAGCTTTGGAAGCTCACAGGGTAATAGCTATGTCCAGGCTCCTCCACTTAAAAACAATGTAGAATAGATACAAATGAAAGAGTAAGAATAAATAGCAGGACTATGAGTTCTTGGCTTCATGCTGGCTCAGAATGAGTGAGAGCTCAAGGCTCTTCTGTGCAGAAGTCCTTAGCAGCTTGTTCACCTTATCCGAGTGACGATTGACTCCTGTTATGCTTATATAGAATTCAGTAACTTACCTTGTGACTACTGTTATGATCTCTCTTGAGGCTGATCAACTTGGACCACATTAGAATATAAAGTAGTTTGAAGGACTGCTATTAGATGCATTATACTTCACCTTAGTCCTGCTCTGATTCCTTCCATAGTACTCATGTTTTCTGGCAAGTCAGGAAAGGGTTCAAGCTAAGCCTCTGGTTGGTGGTCATCTTTTCCAAGATTGCTGGTGTAGTTGCCATGAATTCTACCCTGTTCCATTAGTCAGCTCCACCCAAAGTTACCTTCAGACCCTTTGAAGTCTCAAACTTCCAAACCTATACGTGACTCTCTCTGAAGATGCTCATGTCAGGAAAGAACAACCACAAATGGGGCATTGCTAAACTCAAGCTCAGACTTGCCTAGACAGGACATGTCCTTTAGATGCCATAACTTCCAGGCTACAAGGGAGGTGGTGGGGAGAAGAAGCCAGGAAAGTCATTTCTCCATTGCTCCTTTTAGAAAGTGGCTTGAAACAGTCCTGACATGATCAAAAGCCCAAAAAGAATGGACAACCTAGAGTGGAGTCACTCCCTCTTAAATATCCATCGAGTTAGGGACTGAGACACATGTGGCAGATACTGCTAGGAAATTGGCCATCTCCAATCTGCCCAAGCACTGAATCACACATGTGGTCAGCTAGATGCAGGAGGATAACTTTGTGTTTGCCCTGTTCAACTCAGAAGTAGGAACAATAGGTAGATTTCATGAAGAAATAGCTTTTTATTTTTATTTTAAACTTTTTTTTGATGTTTAGAAAAAAAATCCCTAATTATTAAAGCTTGGCCAAATAGAGAATTGAGCTGCTCAAGAAGCAGCAAGTCCCCCCTCATTTGAAGTATTGAAGCAAATGATCACTGAATGATCACTTGTCAAGGATGTTTTAGAAGGGATCCTGGCTTAGGGATGGAATAGACAAGGACACTCCCAAGTTTCCTTCCAATTTGAGAGTCCGATTTTTGTACTGTATCCATTCAATCCATACTTACCATTGGGGAACACTTTCATCTTTCATCTCTTCTTTTCTCTCTTTTTAGTCCCTTCTTTTCTGCCTGCCATTCAAATGTGCGGTGTATCATCTGGTCTTTCAGCAGCTGTGGTAACTTCTGTACTTGTTTTCTGCCTGTTTGTGTATCCTATTGTTTTCTTTTTCTTTTTGTTTTGCATCTAGTGGCCTCTGTTCAACTTTGTTCATTTTTTTTTGTTCATTGTGATGCATTTTCTGATTTAAAAAAATATTCTGAGCTGTCATAAAACAGAGTAGCATCATAAGTACTGTCTAGGCTGTCCAATGTCTCATTTATAGATGAGGAAGCTGAGACCCAGAGGGATTAAATGACCCAAATCACACAGGTAGTAAAAGCAGAGGTAGGATTTGAATCTAGGTCCTCTTATTCTAAGTCTAATGCTCTTTCCACTATAATATGAGAAGGGTGGTGATCAGTACTGGTAATCAGCTCATCAAAATAACGCCCAACATTAGTAAATACTCAGGGATCATCTCTGCTGACTAGCTGCAATTTAATCTGGCCCCTCCAATATAATGAGGTCTGTTTGACTTGAGGCATTAGGTTACATTTGACTGGCATGTCTAATCTCTAGGGCCACGTTTTTGGCAAGCATGGAGGTGAGGGGCTGGGACTAATCAAACCTACTCTTTGCAATAAGCAGGGACCCACCAGCTCTTGCCATGTTAGTTTTAGTGTGTTGTGGGATTGGGAGAGGTGATAATAAAAAGAATACGGTCCGTGTTGATGCTGTTACCCAATAAAAGCTTCAAAGCATTAAGTGTGAAATAATACATATGTCTCTGTTTTGCTATGTAGGCTCTAATTCACAACTGGATGTTGGCCATCATTGATTTAGAATGGCTCAGCACACCTGGTGGATTTTTGCAGAGAAGACTAGGGGTGCTGGAAGACCTAAGGGGCCCCCCAATTAGTCTTTTCCCTAAGTCAGCCATTTGCCCTGGTATGAATTTCTCTCCCTTCTTCCCAAAGGAAATAGAAGGACTTTGATTTATTTGGCCTCCTATTATTCCTGACTCCAGGCAAGAACGTAATACCCTTCAGGACTGCTGGTGTTTTTTAGCTTCTTTATTCCCTTCTGTTCATGAAAATCAGTGATCTATTTGGTGTCACTGCCTCCAGTTGGTAGATGTTTGTTCAGTGTGAGAAGAGTAAGATTTCATGGAAAAACTCCTTGTTTGGTTTTTGCTGAAGATCACCGGCTCTTCCAAATATTGATATGTTCCTAGAGCAAGTGTTTTACCTAATTTTATAATCAAGAGTCACTGGTACTTTTAATGGGGACGACCATTTGCTTTTGGGAGTCCTATTTGTATTTTTTTTAAACTCTTCACTCAGGTTTTCCTGATCACTAGCACCTTTTGCAAGAAGCCTTCCCCAGTCCTCCTTAATCTTAGTGACTTCCCCATGAAATGACCCCAAATTTATCTTAGATATCACATTTATAGATAGTTGTTTATATACTGTCTCACCCATTAGATTCTGAGCTAGGGGCTGTTTTTTTGCTGCTTTGTATCCCCAGCATTTAGCACAGTGCCTGGCACATACAAAGTTCTTAACAAATGCTAATTGACTGTATAAGCTTGGGAAGAACAGACAACCATTGATCCTAAACCATTTTTCTTCCTCTGTCCTTCAGAGCCCTTGGATATAATTTGTCAAAACCTTGACTTAGAATAATCAGAGTGGTGAGGTGCTGTTCTCTCCTGACTATCTCCTTGTTTCTAGTCACACTTCAGTTTTATGTTGTTTATTCTATCCCTTGTAGTTTATTTTTTTTTTGGAGATGGGCAAGTGTCCCAATTTTCATGAATTCATTCATTTATATTTTATTTTTGATTTACAGTATAGCAAAATATTTGTATAACATAGTAGAATAAAAAAAGATGACTGCACATGAAACTGCAAATCTATTATATACAACTTGCTATTCCTTTTAAATATGTAATAAAGTTATCTTATAACTTTCTTTTTTTCTTCCCCCCACCCTAGAAATGGCTACCATCAGATGCAGATATATATGTAATTTATGTATATTTTTATGTATATGTATGCAAATATACATATATATTATTCTGTGTATATTTCTATTTATCAGTTCTTTCTCTGGATGTGCATAGCATCTTTCTTCATATGTCCTTTGTAGTCAATCTGGGTATTTACAATAGTAAAAATGACTTATTTGCTCGAAGTTGTTCTTAGAACAATATTGCTGTTGCTGTATACAGTGTTCTCTTGATTCTGCTCATTTTGGTCTTCATTACTGCATTCAAATCTACCCATATTTTTCTACAATCAAGGAACTTTGTTCTACTCCTTGTAATTTTAAGAACATTCACTTTTCTAGAGAAGATAAAAGCAAAGGAGAGTTGAGAAATCCTCTGTTAACATTATGGCCCCTCTCCCAGGCAATGGGCTTATCTTTGCACTTTGGGAAATAGATTTGTTGACTTCAACCCCCCCACCCCCCAAATCATAGCTTGTTCCGTACTCTAACTATCTTGGTACTGTGCCTATAGGTGTCTGCAGCTAGGAGTGCAGGGCCTGGAGTTAGGAAGACTCATCTTTCTGAATTCAAATCTGGCCTCAGATACTTACTAGCTTGTGACCCTGGGTAAGTTGCTTAACCCTGTTTGCCTCAGCTTCCTTATCTTGTAAAATGAGTTGCAGACAGAAGTGGCGAACCACTCCAATATCTTTGCCAAGAAAATCCTAAATGGGGTCATGAAGAGTAGGACACAACTGAAAAATGACTGAACAAAAAAACAATCTTGGTGTTAAACTTCTTCCATTGATAATCTATCAGCAACATCTCTGTAACTTGTAGTCTGACAGATTTGAGGTGGGAGGGGAAGAGGTCAGTGAGAGATTAAGTGACTAGCCCAGGGTCACGTAAGTATATATCAGTGGCTGGACTTGAACCAGGTGTTCCTGACTTCAAGCCTAGCTCTCTCTCTTGGCTATACCTTGCTGCCTCTATATTTTGTACATAATAGTCATTTAGTAAATATTCATAGGATGCAGTTGAATTGATCTGATCACCCAAAGGGGAGATAAGAGCAATAAACCATGGTCCTAGAGGTCGGGAGAGGAAGTCTAGAATTAGGAATACATGTAGGCAGGAAATTGAATACATGAATAAGGTACCAAAAAGTATTTAGGCATGATTCATCCTGGAGCTTCTTTCTTTTAATGCAGAACTCCTTCCTAGGTCACTAGTAGCTTGAATCCAGCTGGTAAAAGACCTGGTAAGAAAGAAGAAGAAAGAAAGATCCTGATACTTATTAATATGGAGTTCTGTTCTGAGTCAGATTATGGGCCTGGTTTTGCTATTGATTGCATAGAATTTACCAATGGTAGGCCTTGGTATCTTGCACCTCTCTCCTTTCATTGGAAAAGTGAGGGAAATACAGATTGTTACATATACTGTCACTCACTTTATCTGTGGGTTAGTTTTGCTGAAACACTTTCCCTTTTTCTTTTCTTTTACATATATTTTATTACAAGGGAGGAGGCATGTATTTAGACATGAAGGTGATATAAAAATAATAGATATATAAATTTTAAGATATTGAAAGCAATTTTCTTTCTATCATTTGTAATTTGAGCTGATTATACCTAAATACGTAAAAATGAGGAAACTTTCTTTTCAAAATCATTTAGAGAAAGGCATCTCAAAACCATTTGTGTCCCTCAATCCAAAGATTAAAGACTCTGGCTCTCAACATAAGAGTACTCCAAAGATCTCCATATATAAACCAAAATGAAAAAAATTAACTTCAAAGTATCTAAGGAAATTAAAATTAATTAAACTCAACAAGGCTTTATTATGTTCCAGGCAATATGCTGTATCCTGGAGATGTAAAAAATATATATATTAGAAAATCCCAGTCCTGGAGTTTACATTCTACTGAGGGTAAAATACATACGCATATAAGGAGTACTCATATAAAGGACCCAATGGAGAAAGAGAACCTGGGTTTGGGGACAGGGAATCTGAATTTTAATTCCACCTCTTCCACTTATTACCTAAGGCAATTCAAGCTTGGGCAAATCTAGATTGGGCAAGTCAATGAAATTCTCTGTGCCTTAGTTTCCTCATCTGTAAAATGAGTGAGTTAGACTAGATGATCTTTAAGATCACTTCCAGCTCTAAGACTATGTTCCTAAGAAAATATAACATATAATAAGTAAATTCTGTATAATTTCATTGGGAAAGGAAGTCACAACTCCAGGGCTTAGGAGAAATCTTATGTAAGAGGTAGCACATGAGGTGACCCTTAATGGGATCTAGGCATTTTGAGTTGAGGAGCTAAGAAGGCATGGGAGATAATAATAATGATAATGTTAATAACCTGTGCAAAAGCACAGAAATGGAATATATAAACATCTCCAGGAACAAAGAAATGGGCCAACACTGCCCCAAACAAACATAAGGAAATGGACTTCGATTGCAGTGAGAAAGGCTTAGGTTGGACATGAAGAAGTGAGGATTTTGAAAATTCTAATGTGGTTGCTAAACAAAGTGTTGGCATCACCTTCTATGGGTCCTTTTAAAAAATAAGATAAAATTCCACCCCTCCAGAGTGGTTTAATTGAGATTTTATGTGAAGATGAAGGAGATGAATAATGTGATGTGCACATCCCCTGAAAATGTTCTTCTAGTTCAAAAATTGTGTGAGGATACCCAGTGAGGTAGGTGGTGTATGATGTATCTCTCTTAATTCATGTTTCCCTGGATTGTAAGTGGCTAATAGGTACAATTCTCTCTCTCTTTTTTTTTAAGAAACAAAAGAGCTCAAAAACCTTATTTTTCCTCTGTAGTAAAGATTGGTGAGTTCTATAGATCTCTTTTGAAAGAACATAATTGCCAAATGTCCACTTGCAGCTTTCCTGCTGAGGTTCCATAATATCACATGTATATTTGGGCTCTCTGAAGAGCTTGGTCGCTTAGCAACTCTCCCATAAAGTCATCTCTCTCTCCTGAAAAATTCTCGGCCACACATGACTTAAATGAAGATGTTCTAGTTCACTGGAGCTCAGAGAACAATTGCTTGTAGCTTTCTTTGGCATTTGTGCCGTATCCATCAGAAAATAAAACAAAGATGCTACTGCCTACTGTGTATTTCCTATGTCTTCATCTCTTATGCATTTGGTCCCAGGAGGCTGTGCATCAAAGGGAGAAGGCAGTAACATGAAAAGTTGTTCTTCTCGTGCCTTATTGCTCTGCCCTACACACTGACAGCAACAACAACCATTAATAATTAAGTATCTACTGTGTGTATATACTGTGACAGATAGGAGGGATACAAGCTTAATTGAGACAATATCCTTTCCCTCACAGATGGGGAAATCATTCACCTCCTTGAACAGATAGGAACACTTGAACCCAGAAAGTAACCAATAGGTGGAGAATGTATAGGAAGGTATAATTTGGAGTTCATTATAGGGAAAAAAACTTGATCAAAGCCATCCAAGGATAAAATGGACTCCCTTGTTAGGTAATGAACTCCCTATTACTGGAAGTAGGGCAGCTAGGTGGCACAGTGGATAGAGTGCCAGACCTGGAGTCAGGACAATTCTTTTTCCTGAGTTCAAGTCTGACCTCAGACACTTATTAGCTGTGTAACTTTGGGCAAGTCACTTAATTGTTTGCCTCAGTTTCCTCATCTGTAAAATGAGCTGAAGACAGAAATGGCAAACCATTCTAGTATCTTTGCCAAGAAAACACCAAATGGTGTCATGAAGAGTCTGACAAAACTGAAAAACAACTGAATCCCTGAATTACTGAAAGTATTTAAATAATTTGAATGACTATTTTTAGGAATGCTACATATGTCTTTGGGACATTGTATTACTGGGGCTCTGTGACTGGTGTCTCTTTCTCTAGGTAGGACCACCACTTTCCCTCTGCCTTTCCTGCATGACATCTTTGTAGCCTCAGTAGCCAACTTCAGGAGACATTTGGACCTTGGTGTGACTGAGATTCGTATTGTTTTCATTTTCAGAGAAGAAGCCTCAGTCTCTCAAATCCTTGAACAATGTATCTAGTAGACCAGCTTCCCAAATGTACAGCTGTTTCAATGAGAAACAACTGTCTCATTGAGCTTTATTTTCATTCACAAGGCAAATCCTACAGGCCTTCTTCTAAACCTGACATTCCAATCAGGCCAAATCCTACCTTTCCAGTTTTCTTTCCCACTATTCATTTCTATACATTCTATGTTCTAGACAAACTAGACTACGCACTATGTGTAGCCATCTTGTCCATGAAGGTTTCCAAGACCTTTTCATTTAGTGATGGTCCTTTTTCCCTTGGACATTAAATTTCATTTTGTTGGTACGTAGTAAGGACTTAACAAGATCAGTTTATGTTATAGTTAAATATTTGCATCTTATTTCCTTACCAGACTCTAAGCTTCATGGGGGCAAGAGCCCATGTGAGTCCCTCAGGGCCTTACACAATGCTCTGTATATTTAGTAGCACCACAGCAAATGTTTGTTAAAGAAAATGAAGATCATAGACTCTCTATCGAGTTCCAGGAGTTTTTTTTCTTTTAGTGAATAGAAAGTATATCTAGCAGTGAAATTTTGCTATCTCTTTTTCATCATAAAATCCCAGACATAAGATGAAACTAGAAATAGGGAAGGGGGCTTAGCTTGACGTAGTAAACCTCCAACTTCATAAAAAATTAGTAAAAATTGACTTTGTGCTGAGGGAGCAAAAAGTATCATTGGGGTTCGGAGAGAGTCTCCTGTAATATTATGGTAAAATTGTATTATAATGTCAAAATCTTACCTTCAAGAACTGGCTCAAAATTAAGTCATTTGTTCATAATTTATTAAGTATTTATTAAGCAACTATCGTGTGCCAGGAACTATTTACATGATGCTTCTTGAACATGTTCTCTTCCTCCTCCACCACCAGCACCATCTGCCAAGAATGTAAGCCCCTTGAAGGCAGGAGCATTCATTTTTGTCTTCACTTACTACAATGCCTGGCACATAGTAGTGCTTAAAATGCATGTTAATTGATCATAAAGTAGACAAGAGACAAACAGAAATAATGGAACACAATAATCCAGTGTTTGATAAGGTAGAAAACATAAATTACCTAGGAAAAAAAACTCCCAATTTGATAAAAAACTGTTGGGAAAACTGGAAAGCAGTCTGGTAGACATTAAACTTAAACCAACATCTTATACCATATTCAACAATACATCCTTAATTGATATATGACCTTAATCATGATCATAATCGTGATCATACTATAAAAAAATTAGAAGAGAAACATTATGTTTATCGTTATTTCTTTATGTTTATATCTTAATTGATATGTGATCCTAATATTAAAGATCATGTTATAAAAATTTAGAAGAGAAACATCATCTTTATTGTTTTGTTTTATCATATAGAAATACTGTTGATTTTTTAGTATTTTATACCTACAACTTTGCTAAAACTATAGTCTCCATTAATATCTTTGTTGATTTCATAGGATTTTCCAAGTAAATCCTCATACTTTCAGCAGATGGGGGTAGCTTTATCTCCTCTTTACCTATCTTTATGCCTTTAACTTCTTTCTCTTGTCTTATTGCTGTTGCTAGTACATCTAGAATTATATCAAATAATTACGGGCTAAGTGAGCATCCTTGCTTCACTACTGAATTCACTGGAAAATATTCTAATGTATCCCCATTACATATGATATTTTCTTTTGGTTTTATATAAATGTTTTTTATGATATTAAAAAAAGGTTCCTCTATGCCTGTAGTTTGTGGAGGTTTTTGTTTGTTAGCAGGAAAGTGCTGTATTTTGTCAAAGCCTTTTTTTGCCTCTATTGAGCTGATTTTGTGGTTTTGGATGTTTTGATTTTTAATATGATTAATTATGTTGATTGCTTTCCCAATGTTGAACCATACTCTCTGTTTTCTCTAGACTCCAGTTCTGATTCATGACTCCTATAATTATCTGGCCTCTCCTTTTTCTGTGTTGCTAATGCAATCAAAACATTCAAGATGGTCATTCTAGGCTCTACCCTGTAGATGGTTTCTGCAACTGCCTTGTAGAGCTTGCCCTGTGGACCCCTCCTTTTCATTGTGTCTCACTCTCAGAATAATACCAATTCATTTTTTTTTCTTTTTGGTGAGGCAATCGGGGTTAAGTGACTTAATAATACCAATTCTTGCAGGTATAAGAAAGGATACTGATTCATGGTAGGACCTCTGCCCCACCCCTGATTATGCAGCCCACAATTAATCTATACTTCTTTCTCATTGTCTTTTTTCTTTTTTTACGAAGAGATGGAGGTAAGGGGGCAGGGAATGCATTCGAAGTTGGGGAGGAGTAAGGAGACAGATTGGCTGTAGTATAGCACTGATAAAGTCTAGAAAGGTAAACTGATCCCAGTTTATGAGTCTTTAATTGCCAAACAGAGGAGTTTTTATTTAATTCTAGAATTAGTAGTGATCTGCTCGAGCTTCTTGAATAAGGAAGTGAAATGGTCAGAACTGTGTTTTAGGAATGTCAATTTGGTAGCTCTATAGAGAATCGACTGGAGAAGGAAAATACTTGAGGCATGGAGACCAGTTGGAAAATGTTTCAGTAGTCCAGGTGAGAGGTGATGGTATAATTTAAAAGTGTATATTGCCTATTCCCCAGCCTTGGTCACACTCATTGGAAACCTACTTCATCTATACGCTTTTCTACATTGAAATCTTTTCCAGACAGCACAAAATATCTGGAAAATCCAACCAAAGAAACATATGAAACTATCTTTCTTTCTTTAAAAAAATAATTTTTATTATGAATTTAACAATCATAAATAAATAACATTTCAAAATTCAAAGAAGATGCTATCTTTCTCTGGCAGCTAACATGGTACCACATGCCACCAAAGGTTACAGAATGCTTTGGAATAATTGTGGTCATAGGAGTTCAGGGTTGGGGTGATAGACATAGGAATGAATAAATCACTAGTTGGTTGCCTCTCTCCTGATTCTCATCCATAAAACACTGAATACCCGTGGGTCTATACTGTTGCTCACCCTTTCCTTTTTTTTCCCATCTTTTCTCTGCCTAGCACGTGAAATGAAGATATGTAATTATACCAGAGGTCTGGCTTTGGGCTAATAGCAGCATGTGGATAGTGTCTGGACAGGCGGTTTCCTGGACCTTCAGCAACAATCTGTTCAAGTAGCAAAAGATTTCATTCTTGGCTCAAATGCCAACTCCAGTTCCATGCTACTTTCCCCATTAATCATAACTCACTCTTGCAAATAAGTATTTCTAGGAAGACTCATTTGATGTGAAGTTTCTTGATCAAAGTCTATCCCTTTCAGAAAAGTAGATCTTTCCATGGATTTCTAAAAGTATTATCTACTCAGAATCTAAATTCTTCTGCTTTTTGGCAGTCAATTCTTACTTTTCCAGAGCAAGTTTATTTTCTTTCAGTGTCTGTTTTCCTGTCCCCTTTTTGACATTTGGTTACTCACTTACCCACCAGAAGTTACCTTTATTTGGGGAAAATCAGTCAGTCAACAAGCATTTATTAAGTGTCTACTAAGTGCTAACCACTGTGCTAAGCAATAGGGATACAAAGAGTGGCAAAAACCAAAATTAAAACAAAACAGAATTCCTTTCTCCTAAGGAGTTCACAGTTTAATGGAGAAAGGTAGATGATAAAGGTCAAACAGACTGCTTCAATGCCAGTAGTTCTTAGAAAAGTTGGTTGAGGAATGCTGGAAACAATTGGGCTAATCTAAGCTTTTTCAGTTTCTTGGGCTACGTATACTTCTCTCTACTGGCTTGAGTAATGGAGAATCTGCCAGCTAATGGGTACACTGGAAATTATAATAAAGTGAGAATTATTTGCTGTGCAAAATAAAATTTAGTAAGAACACTCAAAAGCAGCCATTGGTAATACTAAAGGAGAAAATCCTGAGGCTTAAAATAAAAAAAAATGCACTTACCTTAAATGATATCTCTGAACTTTATGGTACCTTGGTACTACCTAAGTTTTAACTAACTTTTTTTTAGAAATAATGGGAGACATTAATATAAACAACTAAACTTGCTTAGGAACTATTTCCATTGAAAGTAATTAATATTAACTAGATGAGCTAAGGTATATTACTTTTTCATTCCTTCCCTTTTTTGTTTCCAACAATATTCTTTTTTCATTCATTTCTTCTGGAATGTTTGTAACCCAACATTCTTTTATTATTATTCTTATTATGCTTTTTTCCACTTAGAATTATGTCATAAATTTTTTTTCAGATTTCTTTGCATTCCTCAAACTTGTCCATCTTAATTACACTGTATAATTTTACATGAGGATGTTGATTTCAATGTTGAAATTCAACAACAATTAAAAATAATTGAAGACTTAAAGTGTATCCTACACTCACTCATTTTTCCCCAAATAATGTTTGGAATAGCTGAATTTATTTTATTTGTGGAAAAATGACATTAGCAGACATTTGTGATAATGAAGGCCATTAGAATGTATAGTTCAATGACATGAATAACTAGATATGTGTAACTGAAAAACATCTCATGGAAAGAATATTATAGAAAGTAATGTTGATATGTTATCAGTCTGCAGACCAAGGTAGGGGTTTACAGAAAGCTGGATGAAGCCCCTATGGTGGAGCAGATGCAATAAGTCAAATTATTCCAACGTTCCCTTCCAAACAACTTTAAAATAATGCCTCAGATTGAATTTTGGATCAGCACAGCTAACAACAGGTCAGTGTGAGACATTTTTCCAGGCTAAGACAACTTAGGAGGTCAGCAGGAGAGGTCTGTAATGCCAGAGTAGGCAACAACCTGGAGCACACTGGTGACCAGGACATCAGCAGCAGCAGAACCAGCAACAGCAACAACTTTGGGAGCTGTCAGCCCAGAGATTGTAACAAGGTCAGACAACTGGTCATAAAGAGATTACAGGGGATCTTTGCTGGCCTTGGATGCAGCTGGTGCTGATAGGGCAACTCTATTGCCCATATGCAGTTCTGGGTTGCAGTTCCAGGGCAGAAAGGAACATTTGTGGTCAGTTGCAAGGGAATAGGGGGACTGTTTAGAATTCCAAGGCCAAGAGAAATGCTGGTATTTGCTGCTTCAGGGGACCAGAGGCCCGCCCTGAATAAGGACCAGAACGTAGACCAGGGAAGCAGTGACCATACCTTTCCCTGTACTGCACCACTTGAAAGCACCAAAAACTTACAGACTCGCAGAATTAGGTCTGGAAACAACAGCAAGAAAAATTCTGAAGCTTGGGACAGTGCCTCCCCATCTCCAGGTAAGCAGAGCCCAACATTAACATACAGTTCAAAGTCAAGAAATAGGCTGTAAAAATAAGTAAACAACCAAAAAAAGAACTTGACCATAAAAAGCTACCACAATGGCAAGACCAAGACACAGACTCAGAAGAAGACAATAATATGAAACACAAGCAACCCTCAAGGAAAATACTAATTGTACATAAACCCAACAAGATTTCCTGTAAAAGTTAAAGAAAGAGATAAGAGTGGCAGAGGAAATATTGGGGAAAGAAATGAGAGTAATGCAATTAAAATATGAAAAGAGACTTAACAGCTTGGTTAATAAGGCACAAAAAATACTGAAGAAAATAGCATTTTAAGAAACAAAACTGGCCTAATGGCAAAAGAAGGACAAAAATTCACTGAAGAAGAGAACTTATTAAAAAGCAACATTGGTCAAATGGAAAAAAGAAGTACCAAAACTTACTGAAGAAAATAATTCCTTAAAAATTAGAAGTAGGCAAGTGGAAGCCAATCAGACAACAATAAAATAAAAGAAAATGTGAAAAACAACTTACCTGGAAAATAAATCAAGGAGAGACAATTTAAGAATTATTAGACTACCTGAAAGCAATATCAAAGAAAGAGCCTACATGGCTATTTCAAGAAATTATAAAGGAAAATTGCCCTGATATCCTAGAACCAGAGGATAAAATAAAAATTGAAAGAATCCACTGACCACTTCCTGAAAGAGATCTCAAAATGAAAACTCCCAGGAATATTGTAGCCAAATTCCAGAGCTCCCAGGTCAAAGAGAAAATATTGCAAGCAGCCTGAAAGAAAAAAACCCAAATATTATGGAGCCACAGTCAAGATTACACAAGATTTAGCAACTACCACATTAAAAGAGCAGAGGACTGGGAATATGATATTCCAGAAGGTAAAGGAGCTAGGATTATAACCAAGAATAACTCACCTAGCAAAACTACTATTCTTCAGGGGGAAAATTGGATATTTAATCAAATGGAGGACTTTCAAGCATTTTGATGAAAAGACCAGAGCTGAATAGAAAATCTGACATTCAAACACAAGATTCAAGAGAAGCACAAAAAGGTGAACATGAAAGAGAACTCCTAAGGGACTTGATGAAGTTAAACTATTTCTATTTCTATGTGGGGATATTATACATGTATTTCCTAAGAATGTTAATATTATTAGGGCAATTAGGAATCTACATAGACAGAGGGAATAGTTATAAGCTTATTGTGTTGGGATATTCTCAAAAAAAATGAAGGGTTGAGAATGAGGGATGCACTGGGAGAAGAGGGAAGGAAGAGAAAGAATGGGAAAAATTTTCTCACATAAAAGAGGTACAAAAGGAAGAGCTTTTACGGTGGAGGGGGAAATGGAGGGGTGGTGATGGTCAATTCTTGAACCTCACTCTCAACAAAATTGGGTGAAAGAAAGAATACACACACATACACACACACACACACACACACACACACACACAGAGCTGGGTATAGAAATCTATCTTACCCAACAGAGACATAGGAGAGAAAGGGAAGAAGAGAAAAGGGGAGTGATAAAAGGGAAGGTGGATTAAGGGAGGCTGAGAAGCAAAACAGACTTTCAAGGAGGGTCAAGATTAAAAGAGAGAAGAATAAACAGAAGAAAATGGGATGGAGGGAAATAAAGAGCTAATAATCATAACTCTGAACGTGAATGGGATGAGCTCAGCCTTAAAACAGAAGTGGATAATAGAATGGATTATAAATTAGCATCCAACAACATGTTGTTTATAAAAGACACACTTGAAACAGAAAGACATATACACAGAGTTAAAATAAGAGGCTGGAGCAGAATCTATTATGCTTCAGCTGAATTAAAAAAGCTATCATGATCTCAGACATAGCAAAAGCAAAAAGAGACCTGATTAGAAAAGATAATCAGAGAAACTTTTGCTAAAATATACCACAGCATTGCCCAAAACAATATAAATTTTGATTGCTTAAACCTTGCAAGATATCTTGAGGTTTCGGGGCTAGATTTTTTCCCCCTCTTCTCTGCTTATTTATTCTCTCTCTCTATATATTTTTTAAACTGGGACCATTAAGTCTTCTGTTCCATGTAGTTTATTTATGATTTCTTGAAATAGAGCTCTGGAAAACCAGTCATTGATAAAGTCCGTTGAGGGGCAGCTAGGTGGTACAGTGAATAGAGCTCTGGCCTTGGAGTCAGGAGGACCTGAGTTCAAATCCAGCCTCAGACATTTAACACTTACTAGCTGTGTGACCTTGAGCAAGTCACTTAACCCTGATCACGTCACCAAAAAGCAAAAAAAAAAAAATAGATAAAGCCCATTGGGATTCAAATGGAACTATTATGCCTTAAACCCAAATCACTCTGGCTCTCACTGTTTGGTCCCTGCCTAAATTCACTTGGTCATTGTTTGGGTTTTGATGGCTCAGAGTGACTGCAAAAAATAATTGTTTCTGTTCTGGGCAGAAATCCTAAGGGTCTTACCCTCCCAGATTGTGTGTGTGTGTGTGTGTATGTGTGTGTGTGTGTGTGTTGTTTGTTTTGGGGGGTAGGCAAAGTAGGCCATCTTTTGCCTCATATCTTACCTAATCACTTACCTAATCTTACCTTAAATCACTGAATAGGTGTTGCTGCAGACAAACTGAGACCTGGGAAAGACCTTAGCTTAAAAAGGCCAAAGTCTCCCACTGCATCTGGGGCCATCTCCACTTGTCCTGACTTTCCACTGGACTCAGATGACTCTGGAGGAGAGACTGAAGCTAGTGACTTTGAACAACCCTGCTTCACTTAAATTCAATTCACTTACAAGTCAAGACATCACCCTCCTGATGTCATTGGTCCTCTTTGAGAACTAAGGATGAGCAACAACACCATAGATAATTGAAGTAATATAACAACATGTTTATACCACATTTTTCTGATAAAGGCCTCATTTTTCAAATACATAGGGAACTGAGTCAAATTGAGAAAAATGAGAACCATTCCTCACTTGGTAAATGGTCAAAAGGTATGAACAGTCAGTATTCAGAAGAAGAAATCAAAACTATCTGTAGTCATATGAAAAAAAGATTTAAATCACTATTGATTAGAGAAATGCAAATTAAAACAACTCTGATGCACCATCTCACACCTATCAGAAATGACAAATGCTGGAGGGAAAATAGGTGCACTAATAAACTCTTGGTGGAGTTATGAAATGGTCCAACCATTCTGAGGAACAATTCGGAACCATGCCCTACGGGTGTATTAAAAGTGTGCATACCCTTGGACCTAGCACCTTTACTACTAGGTCTGTACTCAAAGAGATCAAAGAAAAAGGAAAAGGACCTATATGTACAAAAAGTATTTACAGCAGTTCTTTTTGTGATGGTAAAGAATTGGAAATCGAGAGGATGCTCATCAACTGGGGAATGGCTGAACAAGTTGTGACGGAATACTATTGTGCTATAAGAAATGATGAGCAGGATGATTACAGAAAAATCTGGAAAGGCTTACATGAACTCATGCAAGTTGAAGTGAGAAGAACTGGGAGATCATTGTGCACAGTAATAGCAATGATGTATTGATGATCAACTATGAAGGACTTATTTACTCTGATCAATACACTGATCCAAGACAATTCCAAAGGATTCATGATGAAAAAAAAATACTGTGTACCTACAGAAAGAGAACTGATGAACTCTGTGTACAAATTGAAATATAATTTTCTCACTTTATTTTTCTTGCTTTTTTTTTGGTAATGTAGCCAATATGGAAATATTTTTTGTATGACTTCACATGTATGATTGATATAGTACTGTTTGCTTTCTCAGTAGGTGGGGGAGGGGTGAGAGCAAGGTAAAGAATTCAGAACTCAAAGTTTAAAAAATGTCAAAAAATAAATAACAGATATTTCAAAAGAAAAGAAAAAAAGAGGTTTATAGAGCAGCAATTGTACTGAAGATATTACCTGAAAGATATGTGTCATCAGTAAGACTGGAGAAGCAGCAGGAAGCGAACGGTTTGGTACAAAACTATGACCACTAAAAACCAAAACAATAAAACGATTTGTTCTGTGAAGTTTGAATTCAGTCAAAGGGCCGCACTTGAGGACCTAGTTCCCCACCCTTGCTTCAGGAGATCAGTGCAGGCTGAACTAATTTGGGAAAGTCGCAAAGAGGAGGTGATAGTTGAATGAGACAGCTTGGTGGATAGAGCCACTTGGAGTGGGGAAGATCTGGGTCCAAGTCCAAACTCAGACAAATGGCTTTGTGATCCTGGACACTTAAGTCACCCATTTTCCATGAACAACTCAGCTTGGCTTCAGTGCCACAGAACGTCCTGCCTCCATGCTGGACACCCCTTCGTGACCTCCTCTCTCTTCTTCAGCTTTCTTTTGTGTATTGTCTTCCCCCATTAGAGTGTAAGCCCTTTGAAGGCAGGGAATGTCTCTTTTTTTCTTATTTGTATCCCCAGTGCTTAGCATAGTGTCTGGCACACGGTAGGCACTCAATAAATGTTCATTTATTAAATTGAATCAAATCGAATCTTTGTCTACCTCAGTTTCCTCATCTATAAAATGGAAATAAAAATAACACTCACTTTCCAGGGATGATGTGAGGATAGCCACAGAAAATATTTATAAAGAGCTCCACAAACCTTAAAGTGCTACATACTATCCATCCATCCATCCATCCATCCATCCATCCATCCATCCATATATTTATCTATGTATCTGTCTACCTCCCTTCCTCCCTATTATTTGTTGCTACTACTACTGCTACTACTGCTGCTACTGCTGCTGCTGCTGCTGCTGCTACTAGTACTACTGCTTGGACCATGAAGAATGGAAAGATTTGGATTGATGTATTCCATGCCAATAGGGCCCATATTTTGAGTTCTGTGCCTTTATATAACTTTCTTCCAATTATTTTCCCATTGTTCTTCCATCACCTTAAATATCCAGTCTACCTTTGGTCCCTGTTTGCCTGCTGTCTGACTACAAAAAACATTCTGTTTACATTTGACCACAATGCTCTCAATCACTATTGAGTTGAGAGGGATGCAAATCAAAATGACTGAGAGGTAGGCCATCACACCTGCCGGATTGGCCCAACATGACCAAACAGGACCAAGATAAATGTTGGAGAAGACATGGGGAAATTCAAACACTAATACAGTATTGGAGTTGCGAACTGATGCAACTCCTTTGGAGAGCAATTTGGAACTATACCCAAAGGGGCATAAAATTGTGTGTACCTTTGACCCAGCAATACCTCTTCATCACCTTGATATCCATCTACATTTGGTCCTCGTCTGCTTGCTGTCTGACTACAAACAACATTCTGTTTACATCTGACCCATTGATAATAAATCTGTCATCAATACCTCTCTCACAGACCATGATTGTAAGGGTCAAGAACTCTGGCTCAAGCTCTGACCAGAGCTCAGGGACAAAAATGGCCTACCTCCAGCATATTGAGTAGGAAGGTAACATGTTCAGTTCTGCACTTTAGGAAGATCACATGGACAGCTGAGTGGAGTATGGACTGGAGGGAGGATAGCCTTCATTGAAGTTCTTCATGCAAAAGGCTAGATGAGTATGAGTTGGGTATATTCAATCAATCACCAAGTATTTATTAAGTGCCTTCTATGTGCCAAGCATGGTACAAGACACTAGATATGTAATAGTTCGATTTTTTTCTTTTTATCACATTGGGAAAGGCAATGCAGCAGAACTCCAGAAGCACGAATGGAGGGTTTTAACCATTTGTGTTAGAATTTCATGCAGCCATAACATTTAGGCAACTCAGTTCAATTCAATTCAATTTAATTCAACACACCTTTATTAAATGAAAAGCAGAGAGATGGGATGCAGTCATTGATTATGTACTTAAGAGTAGGCCTCAAAATGCTGTAGATGAGGAATGATAAAGAGGGAGAAGAGAGAACAAAAGCATCAGATGGGACTTACTGATGTTTTATGTATTTATTTTGTGTGGTCCAGTTTTCTAGGTGCTTGATGTCCAATGTCTAAAATATCCTTTTATAGCATAGATGCTTAGGCTTAGGGGACTAGCCAGGCCCCTCTAGTCTGAGCCCATAGGAGCTGGGGACCTTCACCAATCCCTATACTTTACTTCTCCTCAGTGGTTTGCCCTGGTTCATTGCCTCTTGGTTGCCTTCTGTTGTCAGTGAAATCTGAAGTAACTGAGGAAACAAAGGTTCGAGCTTCTGAGCACATCCATTGAGGACCAAGGATCCCAAGACTCTAGGTCCACTCCAATTTCTCTCCCTTTTATTGATTCCTGAGGGCTGCCTATGTTGACAGCACATCATTATATATTTTTGCTTCAAGACTAAATTCTTTTTATATGGATCTAAAATGGATATTGGCAGAAAGTTGTTGAACATGTTTCATTTTGAAGTACTTATCAGTAAGATGAGTTAAAATGAGTGTGCTTGCTTACTTTCTTGGGATACAGCTTGGATTTACTAATGTTTTGGATTTGTTGTATGAATTATGTATGTTCACAAAATAATAGGGTTAGTCCTTGTCAAATGACATTTAGTTAAAATATTAACAATTTTAGAATTTTGGGTCCAATATTAGGAAAATTGGTTTCTCTAGGTTTTCTAGAAAAGCATGCATTTGATATTTTTTTAATATTTAGCATCCTTTGTCTTAACAGCACATACATTTCCAAAAATATCTTTTCCTACCCAGTGAGTCTTCTCTTGTATCAAAAACTAAAAGAAGAAAAGAACAGTTCAGTAAAACCAACCAATACATCACTGGTATCTGACAATTTTTGTAATGCTAGTGAAGATTGCAAAAAAAAAAAACCCAACTACTCTGTCATCTTGCCAATCATTTGGTTTAAAAAAAATCTCCATGTTACTTTTATATATTCCATCTTATTGGGATCATGATTTTACTTGACTCACTTACCAGTCTGGAGCACTTCTTCAATTGTTTCACTAGTAACTGTGAGACCCCTTCGCTCTTCTTCTAAGAATAGCTATAAATCTGGCCTCTTGCCTAAAGGTCTCCCTAATAAAGTTGAAACAAATGGGCTACGTTTTCCCTTCACAACTCTTCACTTATTAATTAATTCACTCATGCATACATGCATGCATTCATTCATTTATACATTTACTCATTCATTTATTTACTAATTCATGCATTCATTCATTCATCCATTCATCCAATCCACAAAGCTGTCTAGCTTAGTTTCAACTGCTTCAGCCTAGTGTTGATCAATAAAAAGATGCCCAGAGACTGGGACAAAAATGTTTAACTTCACATCACTTCCTGCAATTATCTACCTATTGAAAAGCCAGTCTACTACAAAATGTGAAGAGTAGGAGCTTATGCTGCTAACCTAGCTTTCAATAGGAAAAAAAAAACATATGCAAAGCAGTTCTGCAGAACCATATGATATATAGGTAACTCAGCAGAAGGTCAGGGGTGACAGATGTATTGGAGGCAGCCTATCATGGGAAAAAAACATTGGGTGGGTTATGTAGCAAGGATGATGGATAATAGCCTTACTACTCACTAACATATTACATCCAATGGGAATGTAGTATTCCATATGGGGTATGGCTGACACGTGCTGCTAATTAGGCAAAACACTAAGCTGGTGTAGAGCTGTCTGTCAGAAGGTGAAGTAGGAGAGAAAACACATAGAGTTGTGATTGGGGACTGAGCAAGCATGAACTAAAAAAACATATTGGAGTAATATCAGGGTTTCTTTGGAGAGCTAAAATCCATGATCGTAAGATTTAGAGCTGAAATCGTCTGGAGAGAATCTAGTCTCTAAAAATACACATATTTTTCATCATTTTCTTTTCAATTATCAAGCACTTATCTTAACCCCTTTTTACCTCCCTCTCCTCCCTCCACCCTGGGGGGAGAAAGAAATGTACAACCTTTGTAACCAATAAGCATAGAAAAGCAAAACAAATTCCTGTATTGTACATGTCAAAAAATGTATATCTTATTCTGCATTAGTCTGTCATCCCTCTGTCATGCATCAGTCCTCTGGAATCATGGTTTATTAGATTTTTAAAGTCTTTCAGAATTGTTTATTTTTGCAATGTTGATGTTATAGTATCAAACAATCATTATCCTAGTTCTGCTCACTTCATTCTGCATCAGTTCGTGCGAGTCTTCCCAAGTTTTTCTGAAAACACTTTCATTTTTTTGTTTTGTTTTGTTTTTAACCACTCAAAAAACTAGAAAGAACAAGGAAAAACTGATTTAGGAGCAGGTTCAGGGTTGTTAGGTAATGACTGGATTAGGAAATATCATATGGGATTTTGAAGTGGAGTGGACCATTTTTCTGACTCATTCATTCAATCAATCAATAAGCATTTATTTAGTACCTGTTATCAGCCAGGCACTGCAGATACAAATACAAAGAATGAAACAATCTTCACTTTCAGTGACCTTACATGTTGATTTTTCCTGGCAGTTGTTTCTATGTCCTGTTCCCATATTTTACCAATGTGTCAATGTGATCCTAGGTAGAGTCTACCAGGTCCCTCCTTACTTAGATCCTCTAGTAAGAATAAGTGTTTCAACACTCTCCCTTCCTTCAGAATGTCATCCTTGATTTTTAGTCTCTGGCCTAATGGTATGGTGTTAATGGAAAGTCTCAGCCAATTCCATAGTATGCCTATTGTATTTAACCTTCTATGTTCTTTCCTTGAACTTGTACCCTTGCCAATCAATTATGTGCTGAAGATGGTGAGTCTGTTGTCTCCAGACATTGAAAACCTCTTGAACAAAGTATATCATGCATTCTTCTGATCCAACCACAATTAACTAATGGTGAATAAGGACTCAGGTGTATTACAAATTGAGGTGAACTCTTCATTACAAACGACAATGGACAATGAGGAAAATAGTAATGAGGAAGGGAGCCCTTTGAAGTAGGCCACAGAACTTACCATTTGAGTTCTGGAAGGAACCTACTGCCTTCTCTGTCCTTTTCCAGGGAGGTCTGGGGAGTGTAGCCAAACTGGGTCTTTTGTATTCAAGAGTTTCTTGTCTTGCTTTAGGGATAATTTCATCCTTCAAGAAAAGGAGAAAACAACATGGGCAAGTTATATACTGGAGCTGATTCTTAATAATAGGGAGGAAATGATTATAAGGGTAGAAATTATGGGAATCCTGGGGGAAGTCACCACTCTCTCTTAGAATTTATTAAAGAGCAGAGGCAATCCAAGAATAATCTGATATGCACTCTAGATTTTGTAAAAGTAGATTTCAAAGATTTTCAAGAAAAGAAAGGTAGAATCCCACAATGAAAATGCTACAGGAGATATCATCCCAGGAGGAATGAGAGATCCTTAAGGATGAAATTCTAGCGAAGCAAAGGAAAATAATTCCCCAATAATCAAGACATTACTGTATACATGTGACTCAAGAATAGTAGTACTTGATAAGACAACGATAATACTTGATAAAGTCAAGACAGACAAACAGACACTACGTTGTGCAATTGGCAATAAAAATAACATCAAATGCGTGTGCATCAAACGGCATAGTGGCTACATTTTTAGAAGAATCTGTATCTACTGATATAAGATGATTTATTCATTCATTCTACAGAGGACACCTGTGGAGGGAGGTAGAAGAATGACTTTGACTATGTGTCTTTCCAGTGAGAGGACATGATCTGGCATGGTGCCATGAGATTAGGCTGGTTCACTTGGATGCCTTTAACCTGTAATTAGCGGACTCTTGCTAATTCAAACACTGCAATATAGATGATCTCTGGAAGGAAAGGAAAGGAGCCCAGTGCTGGAGCCCTTCTGGAAAAGCAGGATAGCTTTTCACAGCTTTTAGGAGAAGCTTGTTCAATTATCTAAGGAAAGCCTTTGTTTTGATGACGTTTCTTCTGTTTCTATAGATATAACTGCTTGTTCTACCTGCTGTCTTCACACATTCTACAGGAAGGGAAATTAACTGCTATAGGGAACGAGCAAGGATTTATTTCTGTCTTTCAATTCTCCTTTGGTGATACTTACTTTTCAGTAGAATATCTTGCTAAGGTTCCAGGGCCAGACTGGGAGTGAGCCACTTGTTTATCTTCCAGACAGCAAGGAGAAACCCCAGAATTTCTGCTCCGTGACACACAAGGACTCATGCACAGTGGAGACAAAACAGGCTACCACTTTCCTCATTTGGTTACATGGGAGAGTCTTCCAAGGGGCTCTCATGTGCTGCCTCTGCTAAATAACCTGCATTACAAAGGGGCCCCAGGCCTCTCCCCTGACCTTTCTCATGTTATATCTTGTGCAGGCACTTCCAGGAGGAAGAGCTTCACTCAGCAGAATTTTTAATATTGCATTAGGAGAGCAAAGGGTGATTGTTGGATGGGAAAATGGTGGAAAATATGGATATTCACAAAAGATATTTTGATCTTTTGCTTTTATGTGTTGGATTTGAGGGAAAAAATGTTTTGGGTAGGTAGGTTCATCTACTCACGGAGATCAGATAGCTAATATAGGTATATGATATGCCTATATCATATAGCTAGGGATCTCATATAATTAATATAGAGCAGTAAGAAACCAATTAATAAACTAGCAAGCATTTATTAAGCTCTTATCATATGGCAAGTGCTTTACTAAGCACTGGGTGAACACTGCTAGGTAATGTGGTGTATAGAGTGCCAGGCCTGGAGTCAAGAAGACTCATCTTCCTGAGTTCAAATCTGATCTCAAGCACTTACTAGCTGTGTGACTCTGGGCAAGTCATTTAACCCTGTTTGCCTCAGTTTTCTCCTCTGTAAAATGAGCTGGAGAAGGAAATGGCAAACCCCTCCAATACCTTTGCCAAGAGAACCCCAAATGGGGTCACGGAGAGTCAGGTATGATAGAAACTAGTGAAAAATAACAACACACAAAGAAAAAGCAAAACCAATTCCTGCCCATAAGAATCTTACATTATAATGGTGCACACTTTGCATATGGATTAGAAAATACAAGATAAATACAAAGTACAAAGAAGGTAACATTAGATTGGATGGTACTAGCAGCTGGTAGGACCAGGAAAGAATTCCTGGAAGAGGTAGCACTTGGACTGAGCTTTGAAAGAAACCAAGGATTCAAAGAGTCAGAAGTTGGAAGGCAGAGGATGTCATGCATGGGGAATCATAATCAATGCAAAGGGAGATGGAGTGTTGGGCAAGAAGAGCAGCAAGACCAGTATGTCTGGAGTGTAGACTATGTGGAGGGGTGGAGAATGGAAGAAGATTGGAAGAGCAGAAAGAGTTTGGGTTATAAAGAACTATAAATGCCAAATGAAGACTTTTTACTTGATCATTGAGGCAATAAGAGAATCCTTGGGTTCTACTGAGCAGGGGGGAGAGACATGATCTGACTGGTGCTTTAGGAAAATCCCTTTGGCAGATGAGTGGAGGATGGAGGGGAGAGGAGAGCGCCTTGAGTCATGGCTATGAACGCTAAAGTGATTTCAATTGTCCAGCAAGAGGTGATGAAGGTTTGAACTAGAGTGACGGGTACATGAGTAGAGAAAAGGGATGTGTGTGTTTGAGAGATGTTACAAAGCAGAAAAAACGCAAGTTTTGAGAACTGATTTAATACATAGAGTGAGCTAGAGAGGAGTCAAGGATGACTCTGAGGTTGAAAACCTGGGTAAGTAGAGGTATAGAAGTCCCCTCAACAGTAATGGGGAATTCAGAAGAAAAGAGAATGTGGGAGTAAAGATAATGAATTCTGTTTTGGACATGGTCAGTTTGAGGGCCAATGGGATATCCATTTAGAGAAGTTCCATAGGCAGCTGGTGATGTGAGACTGGGGCTCAGGAGAGACCCTAGACCTGGATAAATAGGGATGTATATTTGGCTTCTCTATATTTTGTGGAGTTGGGCTTCTTAAATTTGTTTTTCAGTTCACATAGCAGTTGAAAGTTGAGTGAAGTAGCCCCAAAGACTAATGGGAAACAGGGAAAGTTAGCCTGGAATTCCACATTTGTCTTGGATAATTCAAACACTATATATGCCTCAATATTCCTTAGAGCCATAACTAGGATAAGACAACAAGAATTTTACCTCAGGGTGGTAATACAAGGGGCAGGGAGCAGCCTTCCTGTGGTGGTGTGCTAGCCAAAGGAGGAAAAAGGACACCCTATCCTCACTTGTGCGTTAGTCCCAGGAAAAGGAAAGGGTAGAGATGATGTCCAATGGAAAAATGCTGTTCCTCCATACCGGGTATGACCACGGGCAAAGTAAGAGTGTAGCTCCTAGGCAGTCTTAGATGAGAGATGAGTTGAGAGCTGGCCCCTTCTCCCACTACCATCTGGCCTTCAGTGTACCAGCTCGACAAAATTTACTCTAGGTGCCAGAATTCCTCATTATGGCTCTAATGAAAAAGATCTGACTGTAAGTATCAGGGTCAACCCTAAGCAAAAACTTTTGCTTTGTGTAACAGCCCTTTCTAGATATGCCTTCATCAAGCCTTCTCTTAGGATGAACAAAAACGGTGATGCAAAACCAACCAATAGTGACACTTTCTGACAGGATTTGTCACATTCCAAACTTCTAGTTCTCCATCTCTCCACTGAAAGGAGCAGGGAGAGTTAAAGTTCATTCTTAGGAAAAGATCCTAGACTATACTGGCAATCTAAATTGGTGCTGTCCTGGCAGGAATACTTAAAGAGAAAGCAAAACTTTGTCCCTCCATTCAAGGGATTTCAGACAACACTCTAGATGAAAAGGATTGGTTGGGAGAGGTCTGTGTGAGGGTAGGGCCCTCATATAGTCCAAAATCATCTCAAGGAAGCAGGGCCTTTAGGGCAGCTAGATGGGGCAGTGGATAGAGTGCCAGGCTTGGAGTCAAGAAGACTCCTCTTCCTAAGTTCAAATCTGGCTTCAGGTACTTTCTAGCTGTGTGACCCTGGGTAAGTCACTTAAGTCTGTTTGCCTCAGTTTCCTCATCTGTAAAATGAGCTGAAAAAGGAATGGCAAACCACTCCAGTTGTTGTTGTTTGTCCATATCTTTGCAAAAAAGCAAAACAGTCTCTAAGTGTTGGACACTTTTGAAAAATGACTCAACAACAACACCAAGAAGCAGGGTCCTATTCTATCTGCCTGCAGAGTGAGTACGTGTGCCATCTTTCCATAGAACCTAGAGGTCTAAGGCTGTCATTGGCTATATGTCTTAAGATTCAACCTTATTCAGCTCTGCACCAGGTCCTGCAAGAAAGGGGTGTGGGAGGAGGGAAAGAGGAGAATCATATTCCAAAATCCTATGAAGACATTACAAATTGTATTGCAGATTTATCTGTGATGTTTACCAACTGCTGCTAAGCAGCAGTCTGGAAAGAGGATTCCAGTATCCATCACTGATAAGCAATCAAAAGGTCTTTTTCAATTAGTTAATTGGTCTCATTTGGGAAGGGGGAGGCCATGTCTACTTAGAAACACAATGCAGGAGTCAGGTTACATTCCTAGGTCTTAATTTCCATCAATGAGCAGGACAATAAAGCAAATTATGCTGGCTAAATCTATGAATACTCCTGTGGTTAGAGTGACATCCATCATCTTCAAGTGCCAGGGTCCAAAGCATCATACAAATTGGACAGGGAATAGATTTAGTGTGAAACTGCATACACATAGGATGGGGATTTGATCAATAGAAAGGTTAATAAAGGTGGGTGAGAGAAGTGGAGGTCAGTAGGTATCCCAGGCAGGGTCAGGAGGAAGGAAGTCAATATTCTTCCATCCATTTTTTTCTCCCACTTCTAAGATTCTGGGAGACATTAAAGTATGCAGATATTCAGCCCTCCTCCTCCTGACCCCAGGGGCCTGGGAACTTGACTAGGATGGCAAGCTTGAGAGCCAGGACCTATTTTTTTTTTTAAGATCAAACCAGGATTTCATTGGAATAGAAAACCCCTGGTAAGGAAAGACTGTTTTCTGATGTGCATCAGCACCCTCTTTGCCATTTATAATCTTACAGATCACCTGGGGCACTGAAAGGTTGTGATTGCCTAGGTTCTTACAGCTTGTATATGGAGAAGACAGGACTTGAATTCATGTCTTCCTGACCCCAAGGCTAGCTCCTTATTCATTATGCCAGGCTTCCATTAATTTTACCATCCTTAATCACACAGTCCTTGGAATGGCTTTGAGAAGTGAGTATTTTTTTCCCTTTCTGTTGCAACTGCATAGATCTGGCAGCTATACCAAGCAGCTAAGGCAGTTTTGGTACCAATTGAAGGTCAAAGGTAGTCCCCATGACCTATAGGTATTTGGTCCAGAGTTGGGAACAGAGAGGTGTAAGAAGAGGAATTTATTAAGTATCTATTATGTGCCCTGTGCTAGGGTTACAAAGATAAAATCCAAGAAGTTTATATTTTTCTTGGGGGAAAACAATGTGCACAAATATACTGAGATTAAAAGCCTATAAAAAGTAAATCCAAGATAATTTACTTGGACTGGGCTTTAAAGAAAGCTAAGGATTGTAAGAAGATGCTTCTCTTTGCTCAAAAATGCTAAGAGTCGAAAAAAAAAAAAAGACTTCTGCTTCCGGGGAGCCAAGATGGCGGAGTGAAAAGATAGTCACTCTCACTCTCCCCTATCACCTTCTGAAAACCCAGAAAATATCACCCCAGAAAAAAAAAACCCTAGAATACCTGAACTAGAAGAAAGATGGGGAGCAGCAGTGCAGCAGCCCAGCAAACGGATCTCCCAGTGCCTCAACAAAAATAAGGGAGGCAGAACTACACCCCAGGCGGATAAGTACCCTGTGGCATTCATCTGAAAGGAGGTGAAGAAAACAACCTAAAGGCTTCCTAAAGCCCAGACCTTGCTGATTCCAACCCAGCACCAGGTGAACTGTCGGAGCCCTGCAGCCTCCAATTGTGAAGAAATCCTGAAGCCCAGGTGGTAGAGCAGGCAAACACCAACACCTGGACCTCTGAGTGCCTCAGTGAGGGTGGGGGGAAGTGTGGAAACCAGCTCCTAAAACCACCAGGAGCCTGGGCACTCAACCCCAAAGGAATCTCCCAGTGCATTAGCAGAAATGAGGGGGAGACAACACTGCAGGGAGCCCCGGGCAGATACACACCGTGCAGCACCCATCTAAAAGGAGCTGAAGAAAGCTAAAGGAAAGGAAAAGCAGGCAACCTAGAACTGCCTGAAAGTTACAGCCTTGCTGATTCCAGCCCAACACGAGGGAAGCTGCCAGAACCCTATAACCTCCAATTGCCAGCATAAGAGGCCCCAGCACACAAAGCCACTGACCAAGACCTAGGCTCCCAACACAAGAAGCTTGGGTCAGTGACCTCTGTTCCCCAGCAGGAGAGCTCAATCTCTTTAAAGGCCAGGGAATAAAGAAGCACCATGAGTAAAAAGAAACGTACCATAGATTCATATTATGAGAAGAGTGAAGATCAAGACAGAAATTCTGAAGAGGACAACATTGTCAATAAACCCACATCTGCAACATCAAAAGGGAATATGAACTGGTCTGAAGCCCAAAAAGCCTTCTTAGAAGAGCTCAAAAAGGATTTTAATAGTCAAATGAAAGAGGTAGAAGAGTCCTTCAAAAATACAATTGGCCAAATTGGAAAAAAAAGACACTGAAGAAAACAAGTCCCTAAAAAACACAATTGGCCAATTGAAGAAGGAAGGACAAAAACTAACAGAAGAGTACACTGAAGAAAACAAGTCCTTAAAAAACACAATTGGCCAATTGAAGAAGGAAGTACAGAAACTAACAGAAGAGTATACTGAAGGAAACAAGTCCCTAAAAAACACAATTGGCCAGTTGAAGAAGGAAGTACAAAAACTAATAGAAGAAAACAATCTGTTAAAAACTAGAATTGGACAAATGGAAACTAATGTCTCTATGAGAGAGCAAGAATCAGTCAAACAGAAACAAAAAAAAAAAAATAGATGAAAATGTAAAATACCTCATCAGTAAAACAACCGACCTGGAAAATCGACTCAGGAGAGACAATTTAAAAATTATTGGACTACCTGAAAATCATGATGAAAAAAAGAGCCTGGACAGTATCTTTCAGGAAATCATAAAGGAAAACTGCCCAGAAGTCCTAGAACCAGAAGGGAAAATAACCATAGAAAGAATCCACCGATCACCACCTGAAAGAGATCCCAAATTGACAACCAAGAATAAATTCCAAAATTACCAGATGAAAGAGAAGGTGCTGCAAGCAGCCAGAAAGAAAGAATTTAAATATCATGGAACCACAGTCAGGATTACACAGGACCTTGCAGCTTCTACATTAAAAGACCGCAGGGCATGGAACATGATATTCCGTAAGGCAAAGGAGCTTGGAATGCAGCCAAGGATCAATTACCCAGCAAAAATGAGCATCATTTTTCAAGGGAGGAGGTGGATATTCAACGAAATAGGAGACTTCCAAACTTTCCTGATAAAAAGACCAGAGCTCAACAAAAAATTTGATCTTCAAGTACAGGACTCAAGAAGGACTTAAAAAGGTAAATGGGACAGAAGGATACAATATGTTGTTAATAAGGGGGGGGCTGTTTAAACCCCTACAAGGGAATATGAGACTTGCAACCCTTGAGAACTGTATTGTTATTACACCTTGTTAAAGGAGTATACATAAAGAGGGTGGATATTAGTTGACTTTGATGTAATGATAAAAAAAATCTAATCAAGTGGGTTAAATGGATCCAAATAAGTGGATCAATCTGATCTTAGAAAATGTACTGAGAAAGGAGGAGGCAGACAAGGGTAAATTACATTACAGGAAAAGACACAAAATCCTATTACAGCAGAGGGAAAGAAGGGGGGAGCATTGTTTGAACCTTACTCTCATCAGATTTGGCTCAAGAAGGGCATAATATAATCAGTTAGGTATAGAAATCTAACTTGCCCTATAGGCAGTAGGAGGGAAAAGGGGAAAGAAAAGGGAGGGGGGAAAGAAGGGAGGGAAGCAGTAAGACTAAAGGGGAAGAAAAGGGAAAGGGATAATAAAAGGGGGAAGGGACTGAAGGAGGTGTGGTCAAAAGCAAAACACTAGTGAAGGGGGAAAGGAAAAAGGAGAAAGAAAAGCATAAATAGGGGGAAAAAGGATGGAGAAAAAGACACAGATAGTAATCATAACTGTGAATGTGAATGGGATGAACTCTCCCATAAAATGGAAACGGATTGCAGAATGGATTAAAAACCATAATCCTACAATATGTTGTTTACAGGAAACACATTTGAAAAAGAGTGACACATACAGGGTAAAGGTAAAAGGCTGGAGCAGAATATATTATGGTCAGCTGAAGTAAAAAAGAAGGGGTAGCAATCCTGATCTCAGACAAAGCAAAAGCAAAAATAGATCTAATCAAAAGAGATAAGGAAGGAAACTACATCCTGCTAAAAGGCACCATAGACAATGAAGTAATATATTACTAAACATATATGCACCAAATGGTATAGCATCCAAATTCTTACAGGAGAAGTTCAGGGAGTTACAGGAAGAAATAGACAGCAAAACTATACTAGTGGGGGACCTGAACCTCCCCTCTCGGCACTAGATAAGTCTAACCACAAAATAAACAAGAAAGAAGTTAAGGAGGTGAATAGAACATTAGAAAAGTTAGGTATGATAGACCTCTGGAGAAAACTGAATGGGGATAGAAAGGAATATACTTTTTTCGCAGTACATGGCACATACACAAAAATTGACCATGTACTAGGGCATAAAAACCTCACAATCCAATGCAGAAAGGCAGAAATATTAAATGCATCCTTTTCAGATCATGATGCAATAAAAATTATATGTAATAAAGGGCCATGGAAAGATAGACTAAAAAATAATTGGAAACTAAATAATCTAATCCTAAAAAATGATTGGGTCAAACAACAAATCATAGAAACAATCAATAATTTCATTCAAGAGAATGACAATAATGAGACAACATACCAAAACCTATGGGATGCAGCAAAAGCAGTTCTTAGGGGAAGTTTTATATCTCTAAATGCTTACATAAATAAAATAGAAAAAGAGGAGATTAATGAATTGGGCATACAACTAAAAAAACTAGAAAAAGAACAAATTAAAAATCCTCAACTAAACACCAAATTAGAAATATTGAAAACCAAAGGAAAAATTAATAAAATTGAAATTAAGAAAACTATTGAACTAATAAATAAAACTAAGAGCTGGTTTTATGAAAAAACCAATAAAATAGATAAGCCTTTGGTTAATTTAATTAAAAAAAAGAAAGAAGAAAACCAAATTACTAGTATCAAGAATGAAAAGGGGAAGCTACCACCAAGGAAGAGGAAATTAAAACAATAATTAGGAATTATTTTGCCCAACTATATGCCAACAAATTTGACAATCTTAGTGAAATGGATACATATTTACAAAAATATAAATTGCCCAGATTAACCGAAGAGGAAGTAAAATACTTAAATAACCCCATCTCAGAAAAAGAAATTGAACAAGCCATTGATGAACTCCCTAGGAAAAAATCTCCAGGGCCAGATGGATTTACATGCGAATTCTATCAAACATTTAAAGAACAATTAATTCCAATACTATATAGACTATTTGGGAAAATAGGTGAAGAAGGAGTCTTACCAAATTCTTTTTATGATACAAATATGGTGTTGATACCTAAACCAGGAAGAGTCAAAATAGAGAAAGAAAATTATAGACCAATTTCTCTAATGAATATAGATGCAAAAATTTTAAACAAAATACTAGCAAGTAGATTGCAGCAACTTATCACAAGAATAATACACTATGACCAGGTAGGATTTATACCAGGAATGCAGGGTTGGTTCAATATTAGGAAAACTATCAGCATCATTGAGCATATCAACAACAAAACCAACAGAAACCACATGATCATCTCAATAGATGCAGAAAAAGCTTTTGATAAAATACAACACCCATTCCTATTAAAAACACTAGAAAGCATAGGTATAAATGGAGTCTTCCTTAAAATAATAAATAGCATTATCTAAAACCTTCAGCAAGCATTATATGTAATGGGGACAGGCTAGAAGCATTTCCAATAAGATCGGGGTGAAACAAGGATGTCCATTATCACCACTGTTATTCAATATTGTACTGGAAACTTAGCTTTAGCAATAAGAGAAGAAAAAGAAATTGAAGGCATTAGAATAGGCAAAGAAGAAACAAAGCTATCACTCTTTGCAGATGACATGATGATATACTTAGAGAATCCTAGAGAATCAAGTAAAAAACTACTTGAAATAATAAACAACTTTAGCAAAGTTGCAGGCTATAAAATAAACCCACATAAATCATCAGCATTTCTATATATTACCAACAAAGCCCAACAGCAAGAGATAGAAAGAGAAATCCCATTTAAACTTACTGTAGACATTATAAAATATTTAGGAGTCTACCTCCCGAAACAAACCCAGGAACTCTATGAACACAATTACAAAACACTTTTCACACAAATAAAATCAGATCTAAATAATTGGAAAAACATCAGTTGCTCATGGGTAGGCCGAGCTAATATAATAAAAATGACAATCCTACCTAAGCTAATTTACTTATTCAGTGCCATACCAATCAAACTACCAAAAATTATTTTATAGAGTTAGAAAAAATAATAACAAGACTTCATTTGGAAAAACAAAAGGTCCAGAATATCAAAGGAACTAATGAAAAGAAATGCAGGGGAAGGTGGCCTAGCAATTCCAGATCTTAAATTGTATTATAAAGCAGCAATCATCAAAACTGCTTGGTACTGGCTAAGAAATAGGAGGTGGATCAGTGGAATAGGTTAAATATGCAAGACACAGTAGTCAATGACTATAGTAATCTATTATTGATAAACCAAAGACCCCAGCTTTCTGATAAACCCACTCTTTGAAAAAAACTGCTGGGAAAACTGGAAAAGAGTATGGCAGAAACTAGGCATAGACCCAAATCTCACACCATATACCAAAATAAAGTCAAAATGGGTTCATGACTTAGATATAAAGGCTGATACCATAAGTAAACTGGGAGAACAAGGAATAGTTTACCTATCAGATCTATGGAGAACAGAAGAATTCATGACCAAACAGGAGATAGAGAACATTATGAAAAGCAAAATGGATAATTTTGATTACATTAAATTGAAAAGTTTTTGCACAAACAAAGCCAATGCAACTAAGATTAGAAGGAAGGTAGAAAATTGGGAAAGAATTTTTACAACCAGTCTCTCTGATAAAGGCCTCATTTCTAAAATATATAGAGAATTAAGACAAATTTATAAGAACACAAGCCATTCCCCAATTGATAAATGGTCAAAGGATATGAACAGACAGTTCTCAGATGAAGAAATTAAAGCCATCTATAGTCATATGAAAAAATGCTCTAAATCATTATTGATTAGAGAAATGCAAATCAAAACAACTCTGAGGTACCACATCACACCTATCAGATTGGCCAACATGACAAAACAGGAAAATGATAAATGTTGAAGATGTGGGAAAATTGGAACACTAATACATTGTTGGTGGAGTTGTGAAATTTTGGAGAACAATTTGGAACTATGCCCAAAGGGCTACAAAAATGTGCATACCCTTTGATCCAGCAATAGCACTTCTAGGGCTATATCCCAAAGAGATCAAACAAATGGGAAAAGGACCCACATGTACAAAAATATTCATAGCAGCTCTTTTTGTGGTGGCAAAGAATTGGAAATTGAGAGGATGCCCATCAATTGGGGAATGGCTGAGCAAGTTGTGGTATATGAATGTAATGGAATACTATTGTGCTATAAGAAATGATGAACAGGCTGACTTCAGAAAAACCTGGAAAGACTTATATGGTCTGATGCTGAGTGAAGTGAGCAGAACCAAGAGGACTTTGTACACAATAACAGCCACGTTATGCAATGACTAATGTTAAACTGAACCCTTCTCAGCATTACAGGATCTAAGACATCTCCAGAGGCCTCGGATGGAAAATGCTGTCCACATCCAAAGAAAGAACTATGGAAGTCGAATCGCTATCACTTATTTTTACCTTCTTTGAGTTTTGTTTCATCTTTCTGATGGTTCCTCCTATTTGGTTTAATTTTTACTTACAACTTCACTAATGTGAAAATATGTTTAATGGGTATGTAAATGTAAAGCCTATATCAGATTGTGCACCGTCTTGGGGAGGGTTGGGGGGAGGAAGGGGGAGAAAAATTTTCAGTTCAAAAGCATATGGAAGTGATTGTTGATAAATCAAAATAAATTAATAAAATTAAAAAAAGAAAAAGAAAAAAAGAAAAAAATGCTAAGAGTCTGTGAAAATCTTATAATGTCATGGTGGGTTAGGGGAAAATGGATTCACCTAAATCCTGTATATAAAAACTATGAAGCTCTCCCATGAAACTTGAAAGAGGTAATTCGGAAAAAATAAAAATGTTTCAATCACAGAGGGTAATAAATTTAAGGAACTCATTACATATTAGAGATGATCAAAGTAGAATATATTAATAGGGTTCAGTTTAGATGCATTCACAAATAATAGCTCCATGATGTAGCTTTGAGGGAAACTGGGATGTTTTGTGAAATACTTCTCTCTATTACAGGTTGAATTTAGGTTTTCTTGCAAAGAAAACCTTGAAATTTTGAAATTAGCCAACACAGAATTTAAAAATGCGAGAACAGAATAGAAAAAAAAATCAATATATGATTGAGAATTTCTCCAAATAATTCAAAATGGGTAGGTGACTTAGATATGAAAGACCATATTATTAAAAAAAAAAGCAGAAGAGAGATAAATCTCCTTGGGTATGGGTAGGGATTAGATTCTTAAACAACAAGAAGATAGAGACAATTTAAAAAATGGAAAATTACAATGACATCAAAATTAAAAGCTTTTGCACAAACAAAATCAATGCATCTAGGATAAAAAGGGAAGTAGTAAACTGGGGAGACAATTTTGTGTGCAGTTCTATTTCTATTTCATTATGCAAACTCTCATAAAGTTCTGTTTAATTCCATAATCAGAACAAAAATGAGAGACAGCACATGGAGCAGAAAGAATGCTGGACTTAGAATCCAGAGAAGCCTTGGTTTAAATCTCTCTTCTGAGTCTAACTATATCACCAGGTGCAAGTAATTTAACCTTTCTGACCCTCAGTTTCCTCATCTGTGAAATGAGTGAAAAAAAAACGCTCATAGTACCTACTACCTCACAGGGTTTTAAGGAGGATCAAGAGAGACAATGTATGCAAAGCATGTTATATACCTTTAAGCACTATATCAATGTCAGCTATTATTAATGATTGAAGAAGATGGTTTCTTGCTCTGTCAGAAATGAATGATAGGATATTGGATGACCACAAATGGCCAGGGTCTCTGGGGAAAATGCTTAATTAAAGCACACACATGTGCATGAGCACACATACACACTCCAAGCAACAACGTAACCTGATTTGTGATTTATAAATACCATGCCAAACCTTTTTATTTGTTCTACAAATTCCAACTTCCCATAATTCCACAAGATGCCATTACTAAATAAATATTCAAACTTGTGCTCATGCCTCCACATAAAGGTCTAATGGATTGCTTTATTGTGACAGGATTGTTAGTGATGATAATTAGGCTATCAATCTTTTTTTCTTGCATTGCTTCCTGGAATGAAGTTAATGGAATGGTCTGACATATTCATGCTGTGTGGGGAGGTAAGGGCTTGATATGGAATTAGCAGACCTTGGTTAGAATCTGAGACTCTTTGTATTGCCTTGAATGAGTCACTTAAATTCTTTGGATCTTAGTTTCTACACTTTTAAAATGAAGAAATTGAACGAGATGATGTCCAAGTTGCCTGCCAGTTTTGAATCCATGGTTTTATGGTCCTATTAGTGCTAGTGAAAGATAGTCCCTCACTCACTGGATGTTTGTCCGGTCTCTTCCATTATTTCATGGGGTGACCTTGGGAATGGCTAGTTCTTAGCAGTTCTTAGAGTCTTTATTTCTCACCTACACACATGGGGAATAAAATATCTCTGTTGTCTACCTTGCAGGGCTGTTGTGGGGGAACCCATGAGACTGTGACTGCAAGAGCATTTTATAAGATATTTGTCAATGTATGAAATTGTTTTTTTTTTATTATTTTTAAAGGAGGAGAAGTCTTTAGACAGTAAGCATTGCTAGGGAACACTGACAGGCAATGAGTCATTCTTCTAGCTAGTATGAAGTTCATTATTTAGTATGAGGGGCCAGAGTGCCAGTTGGCAGGGCTGGGAATAAACATATCCAAATGTGGTCAGCAGAACCATCCAGACTTGTTCAACTTTGGGAACATTGAAATGCTTTACCAGATAGTGCTGAAAGCAGAGACTATGAGAACTAGACCCTGGGATAGGCAAGTCAACAGGTTGTCTAGGGCATAATATACCAAGAAACTTATTTTTGACAATGCTCGCTATGAATGCCGTTGTTTGGCGAGTCATCTGTTTTCACTGTTCATGGCACGTAGACATTTCCTTCATAGTAAGTCAACTTGCATAGTTTGTAGGGAATGGTCAAAGTCCACAGGGAGCAGTAACACAAAAGGGGAACAGTTTTAATGCCTTCCCTGAGGAGTTCAAATCCCTTGTTCTAGCTCTGGTGTCAACATGATTGAAACGAAGTGGATAGTTTTGCATGACACAATATGAGAAGAAATTCCAAGCTGGGATTGACCAAAAATCAATCCAATAACCAGGACAACGGAATACTTTCTGATCTTCACCTCATTCCCACATTGTTCTCTCTTCTTGTGTGTATGTGTGTGTGAGAGTGTTGTGTGTGTGTGTGTGTGTGTGTGTGTGTGTGTATGAAAGAGAGATACATCTCTCTTGTGCCTACAGCCAATGAAGAAAATTTATTGTGGAATATTCTAGAATAATAAATCTTGAAATTAAAAAGGACTTTATGAAATCATCTAGTTCAGTACCCTGTCATTATTAGCTGCATTTAACTAAGGCCCAGAAACTTGAGGCTCAGACCATGGTGTAATCTGAGCTTTATTCTCTTTCTAAAGCTTTGTGCTTTCCCTATGACTCTGAGCATTTAAGGCTCTATCCCCTCAACATTCAAGGCTCCATATCCTCAGTAATTACTACATTTACTCCCATTCACTCTTGCCTATGCTTTTAAATTTTTCCTAGAAGAGTTTGAAAGAATGATTCATAGAATCGTTGGAAATACACTCACCAATGAAGGGGAGGGGGAAAATGAGAACCTCTAATCTGAAGACAAGATCAATTTACTTACCGCATGAGCTTGTCTGTGGTTAGCCAGAATCTTTTCCCTAAACACCTGTGGTCCTGAACTTCTCACTAAGCCCTTAGCACTCTTAAGTATCTTAAAAGTTATTCCCCCTTCTAGACATATGGGGCTTTACTTTTCCAGATACCTTAGTGGTCATTATTCCTCCAATTTAAATTGAGTTAGGAATATAATATTTATTTCTTCTCTGATAAAATGCAACCCACATAATCATGGAAAAATACTTAGAGGCTCTGTTCTTTCACCTGGGGATTCCTGAGCTTCACTCTCCAAGCAGAGCCAGATTATGGCTGGCGACAATCAATAGGAACTATTGCTAGAATAGGCTAATAAAACTAGGACTCAAGACACACATGTTCATGTTTATAAACCTCTTGCCAAAAGTAATTTATTAAAGAAATGTCTGTGGGCCAAGTTGTCTCATAAGACTTTGTTGACACCATCCAGCGTTCCCATGCTTACTGTTGGGAGTGATTGCTTATTTCTTCAGAGTTATTCCAGTGAGCAAAGGGGCTGCGTTGAGGGCTAACAAGACCTTTGTGGCACTAAACATTGTGAAAATATTTGAATTTGTTTTGTTTAAAAAACATGTGATCCATCATGAATTAATGAAAAGCTTTATCCAAACCCCAACTTGAAGCCATCCTCTATCTGGGTCCACTTAGTCTGTGCTTCTTCCTTATTAGACCAATGTGTTCAGGAGCTTCTCCTTAATCTTAGCAACAAGGTAGAATGTGAGCCATGACAGATGTGTTCCTAGAAAGCTGTATGTCTAGGATAGCCCCATGATATACGTTTTCAAATTGCTACATAATCACCTAATGAAACTTTCAAATTCAAAACTTGGAGCTGCCTAAAAATACTGGCCATCATGGACTTCTGGAATGATGGCACTTAATAATTTTCTCCTCCTCTTCGATCTCACCTTCCTAATAAGGAGAACTATAAACAGAGCTAGCCTTGTCCGCAGAATTGTAGAGTGGAACTATAAAGCTGGGAGGGGCCTTGAAGCACAAGGAGGACTGAATCTGAAATCGGATGACCTGAATTTGGTTCTCAGTTCTGTTTCTTCCAATTTGTATGACCTTCGACAAGTCACTGCCCCTTCTCTTGGCCTCAGTTTTCCCATCTGTAATATGAGGGGCTTAGATCAGATGACCATCTCTAGGGTCCTTCTAGTTCTGAAACACTGTGTCCTTACTATGACCTCAAATGATCAAACAGAACTCTCCTCAATTTACAGTTGATAAAACTGTGTCATAACTCCCAGTTCAGTGTGGCTACATGGGAGGCTTTGATATGTTAGCATATCATTTTAGTACTGGGTTCCTGAGCTAATGGAGAGAAGGAACTTGCATAAAGTGACACATTTACTTAGCGGCAAAGCCAGGTCCTCAGACCTCAAATATTGTAATCTTTCCACTAAACTATGGAAATTATATTATTATTAATTATATTAATTATTAAATTATGCTTATTAAATAATTTTGTTTAGCACCAGTTCTTAATACAAACAATTTCACTCTTTTATTATTTTAGCATTGGTGTCTTTAGCATAGCTCCACAATGCCCCAAACAACCCTTTGAGACTCATTTTGGTGAAGGAAGTTTCCAGCTTGGGATTTCCCAACAAAGGTGAGATCAAGCTCCATATTTAGGGGGAAAAAAAAGGACCTGGCTTCGTTTGTATGTGAAATGCTTTGCCAGCCTTGAAGTCGTCCTTACTGTGCTCCTCATCAGGGAAAGGAGATCAGGATTGGACAAATGTGTTACTTTGCTAGTATTCTGGTAAAAGCAGTGAAAAGTTAACATCAGTTCTAGTCCATTTTGGAGCTGGAAGGGACTTTGGCCCATGCCTAATCCAATTACTTGCTTATGCAGCTACGAAAACTGAAGCACAGAGCAGAAAAGTGATTGGCCCAGCATTACATAGCTAATTGGTGGCAGAACTTAGAACCCAGGCCTTGCCTTTCAGTTTTTCCATTACTCCCAAGTGATCAACTGGAGAAAAGAATCTGGTAAACTGTCCTCTGGAAGATTTGCAGACAAAGTACGGAATAACCTAAATGAAATTTTAGATCAGTTTTAGAAAGGAGATAGATCCTTTCACCATGCAAAGATGTGAGAACTGTCTGCCTCAGACAGTCCAGTGTCACCCCTATGTGACGATTAAAGAGCTGTGATGATTAAAAAGTTTCAAGAGACATAGTTTTGGGGTAATTTAATAATTTTATTAATAAGGCAGACAGGTTATTAATAAAAGAATGGTCATTTGGCTGTCTCTGTCTTAGACCAAAGTAATCATGGCAGTCTAAGAGTAGGTGTTTAATGAGGGGCTGCAATTAACTCTGATTGGATAACACAGTGGAAAGTGAGCTATATTAAAATAAAGGTCTGAGAGTAACATATGTCACCCTTGGAAAGAGAAACTATCTTTCTATCAGACCACTCTCAGCCTTGGGCTATCTATACAAAAGGATTTGTCACTACTCAAGCTTGAGTAGAACACAATGGGCTTTTCCCACTTTGGATTACATTCCATGTAAGGTTGGGTGGGGCCTGACCAAGATGGAGAGTCAATGCAATCTCATTATCAGTAATGTCCTTCAAGAGACTGAAATCAGAAATTTGGAAGAAAGGGAGAGCTCTGAATCTCCCCAAGATATTGATTATTAAGAATAATTTCTCTGAGAACTTATGGTGGACAGGCAGGTGGTGTAGTGGTTAGAGCCATGGACCTGGTGCCAGAAAGACGAGTTCAAATCTAGCCTCAGACACTTACTATCTGGGTGACCCCTGAACAAATCACTTAGCCTCTGTCTATCTCATTTTCTTATCTGTAAAATGGGAATAAGTTTAATAGCACTTATCTTCCAGAGCTGTTGTGAGGATCAAATGAAACAGTCTGTGCAAAAGTACTTTGCCAACCTTAAGGTACTACCTGAATGCTATTCTTACTTGTAATTACTAATCATGTCAAGACTCTCACCCCATGGAGACAGCATGGAACAGAGGATTGGGAGTTATAAGAAATGGATTCTAGTCCCTGCTCTGTCATTACCCAGCTGTGTGACCCTAGGTGAGTCAGTTTGCCTCTTACTCTGTGTCTTTATGTGTAAACTGACCTTGATCAGAGGTGTCAAACTTGAGGCCTGCTACCCATGTAGCCCAGATTAAAATGTAATTGGGAAATATTTAGCAAAATGAATAAAATACAATATGTCATAGATAATGTTAATTTGTGGTTCCTGAAGTCAAATATGCAGCCTGCAGGGATCTGTCTATTTGTTTTCGAGTTTGACACCAATGACCTTTAAGATACTTTCCAAGTTAATCACCCAGGGTCACATAGATAGTAAGTATCTGAGTTAAGCTTTGAACTCAGGTCTTACTGACTCCAAGTCTAGTTCTATTCACCAGAACACATAGGTAGGCAACCACTCAGATAGCAAAAATAGGGAGGGAGGGGACAATTTTTGACATATTTTTAATGCTAGACAGTACTGCTCCCGAGACACATGTGTATTTATTTGTAACAGGTCATCATCACATGTCACAGTGAGGGCTTAAAGCCTCAGAGGAGTGAAAACATACGGGGCCTATATTTTCTAGCCTTGTCCAGGGAACACACACACTTTGTCCCAGCTCTAGGTCTCACTGGGAATGGAGAAGAGGAAGGGAGTGGGGAGAGCTACTAACGACAGCCATCAAGAAAGCAGAACTAATTAATGTTCTCCATGCCAGGTTAGCTGTATGATTGATTCTATGCTCATTGCTAAAGACAGACTAGGTGATGAAGTTAAAAGGGGAAGTGGTATGTGAAAAAAAATTGATAAAATTAGTGTCATATAAAAGGAAGAGAAAGCCCACTGCACAGCAGATCTTGAAGAATCAAACAAATACATCTATGAACATAAGCAGAATACTAAGGCTACAACCCTTCATCAAAACATTCCTCAGCAGATAAAACACCCTGCCAAAGGGGCTGATCATTAGCTCACATTAGCAATTCTATACTCCCTGGGAAAGAAGAGATTTTGAGAAATGCATCAGCTGAAAGGATGTGAAGTTCAAAGCCAACAGTAAGAAAACAATTAGAAACAGATATCTTCTACTCGAGGACTTGGCAAAAAAAAAAGAAATGGGAAGGCTTATAAAAGCACAGTGATCCTAAAAATTAAAAATAAGCATAACTTCTAAGGGAATGTTTTGGGTGAATTCATTTTTTTTTGGGAAAAAAGGGAATATAAAATATTTTAATGCACATAGTGTGCGAGCATACAAGAAAACTCACACATGTATCAGATTTACAAGAGCATGTTTGGAGTCAAAGAAGCAACTTGGGCAAACATCTTTAAACAGGGAATGGCTGTTAGTAAATTAATTGTAGTGGCTTGCTTTTGTAGTTATATTGTGAAAGCATAATCACTTGGGAATTTAAATAAGATCTTTTGCAATTGTTCTAAATCTTTCTGTGAAATATTAGATGAGGTTGAGTACTGTTTGACAATATAAACTTAGGAAATGTTACCAGTTCCTTGAGCTTCAGTGCAAAGAAATCAATCACCTACTGGCCAATGGGCTTGGGATAAGTCTTGTTTTGACTTGCGAAGGCAAAAAAACCAAGGTCAAGCCGTCTCCTCCAACAAGGTATTTCCCAGGAGTGTGTTAAGATCATGTAAGATTCCCTGATAGTTATAATCTCAGAAATAACTTCATTCAATGGTCCTCTGAGGATCAGTGTCAAGTAAGACATAAGGAAGGTAAACACATTCACTAGACTTGTTTACTTTGCTCATGTGCAAAGCACAAAGGTAAGTAGGATTTGCTCCTACTATACTTCTCTATCTAGAGTATGAGCTGTTTGAGAGCAGACTCTGACTTGCTTTTTCTTTATGTCCCCAACCCTTAGCACAGTGCTTGGCTCATAGTAAGCATTTAATAAATTTTTTTCATTCATTCAACATTCTTCCCCCTTTCCCCACCACATCCCCCCACCATTTTCTAAGGTCTATAATGCAAAGAGAATCTTTAGTTCAGACAGATGATTAGAGCTGACAATAGAAATATTAACAAGTCTTCAATGTGTGCTGGCATTGTTTCCTGCTCCAAATATTAGTTGGGTGGTGGAGAAGAGAAAAAAAAGAAAAAAAAAGAAATTTCCATGATAACTTTATTATATATTTAAAAGGAATAGCAAGTTTTACATAATACATTTGCTGTTTTATGTGCAATCATCTTTTTTTATTATGTTATGGAAATGTTTGTTTTATTCCATAAATTAAAAATAAAATAAATAAAATATAAAAAAGATGGGTTCTTGAATTGTATACTCACATTCCTATACATATACAATAAGTGACTGTACTAAATGACATTGAAAAACTAGTAAACATTCAGAGGAAGGACATCATTATGGTAAAGGGCCTTGAGATAGTGTTAAATAAAGCTGAGGAACTGGGGTTATTAAGTTGGAAAATTTTTTAAAGCTTTAAAGGTGACTTGATCGCTGTTTTCAAGTATTCAAAGGACTGTTGTATGTGGAAGACAGAGTAGACTTTGCTTGGCCTCAGAGAGCAAAGCCAAGAGCAGTGGGTAGATATTGAAGAGAGACAAATTTTAGTTTAATGTAAGGACAATTTTCAAAAAAACAAAAGCTGTTCAAAAGTGGAATAGTCTGTAGTGGTCATTAGTAGGTTCCCTTTCACTGAAAGAGGTCTTTAAGTAAAGGCTGAAAGACTACTTATTTGGATACTGTAAAGACATACAAGCAGGCAGATAGGCAGATAGATAGACACAGATAGACATGCAGATAGATAGACAAGAAGATGGATAGACGGAAAAACAGACAGATAGGTAGACACACAGATAAACAGATAAAAAGATTGATAAAGACAGACACAGAGACAAAGCATTTATCTTTTTTTTTATTTCCATATTAGCCATGTTGCAAAAGAAAACACAAACTAAACAATAAAAAGAAAGTTTAAAAAATATACTTAAATCTGCAGAATTTATCAGTTCTTTCCCTGGAGGTAGATAGCATTATTCATCATGGGTTCTTTGGAATTGTCTTGTATAATTGTCTTAATCAGAGTAGTTAAATCTTTCGTAGTTGATTATCCTTACAATATTGCTGTTACTGTGTATAATGAACTCCTGGTTCTGCTCAGTTCACTTTGTATCAGTCCATGTAATTCTTCCCAGGTTTTTCTGAAAGTATCCTGCTCATCATTTCTTATATCACAATAGTATCGCATCACAATTATATACCACAACTTGTTTAGCCATTCCCCAATTGATGGACATACCCTCATTTTCCAATCCTTTGCCACCACAAAGAGCTACTATAAATATTTTTGTACAAATAGGTCTTTTTCCTTTTTCTTTGATATCTTTGGGATACAGACCTAGTAGTTATACTTCTTGATCAAAGGGTATACACAGTGTTATAGCCCTTGGGCATAGTTTCAAATTGTTCTACAGAATGGTCAGACTAGTTTACAACTACATCAACAATGCATTAGTGTCTCAATTTTTCCACATTCCCTCCAACAGTTGTCATTTTCCTTTTCTGTCATGTTAGCCAATCTGATAGGTTAAATGATATCTCAGAGTTGTTTTAATTTTCATTTCTCTATTTGGTAGTGATTTAGAGCATTTCCCCCCCCCCCCACAGGACTGTTAATAGCTTTTGTTTCTTCTTTTGAAAACTACCTCTTCATATCCTTTGACCATTTGTCAACTAGGGAATGGCTCTTATTTTTTATAAATTTAGCTCAGTTCCCTATATATTTTATAAATGAAGCCTTTATCAGAGAAACTTGCTGTAAAATTTCTCCCCAGTGTCCTGTTTTCCTTTTAATTTTGGCTGCATTAGTTTTATTTGTGCAAAAGCTTTTTAATTTCATGTAATCAAAATTACCTACTTTATTTTCTGTAATCTCTCTTTTGCTTAGTCATAAATTCTTCTCCACATATCTGACAGACACATTTTCCCATGCTCCTCTTATTTACTTATGAGGTCACTCTTGATATGTAAATCATTTATCTGTTTTGACCTTATGACAAAGCATTGATCAAGCACAATAGAAAAGTGCCTATTTTTAGGCATTGGTCTAAGTACAATTAAGGCAGTCCCTTTCTTTAGGAATCTTATATTCTAATGGGAAAAGACAAAACATAGAGGGATGCTAGGAGGCAGAGTGAGGGGGGAGCAGGATAGACCTACAAGGGGGCCAGAGGTGAGGAGGTGGCCAGAAGGTGGTGTGTAGTCTGGGCTCTAGCCAGTTAAAGCAAAAGCTGACTTATCAGGATTGAGTGACCTTGGCTAGAGTCCAAGGGTCCAGTGAGATGTGGACGAGGATAATGACCTGAGAGAATTGTCATATGGTGAGGTTATGGTTAGGAATCTTAGGTGCAGATGGAACTAAATGGCTTCTGAGGTTCTGAGAGTTCTGTGACCTCTAAGGACATTGACAACTTCAAAATTCTATGCTACTATATCACATACACAGACAGACACTCCGGCAACTCTTAATAATGCTAGCTAGCCTCAGGGATCCATGCTATGGAATCTGGTAGTAACAGTGTTATAATGAATGCTTCTAGACTTCCTGAAATAAGCCATCTCCTTTCCCATCTCTACCCCTCATTGTAACACCTCCCTAACCCTACCATCAGCCTCAGAGTGCTTTTAGCCACCCCTCTGATTCACTGAAGCTTAGTTCTTTACATAGACTTTACAAACCTCTGGAGGTTCTTATCCCAACTTCCCCTCGAACTAAAGACTCAAGAGTCTAAGAGTAAGGCTGGCTACATCTCCTCCCTCAGGACTCTAGGGGTATATGCCTATGGGGAAATAAGGTTGTTCCCTAATTCCACCAGTTAGAATTAGTATCTCTCATATATAATTGATTGAGCTAGTAATTAGCCAGTTAACCAATTAATTTCAATTAGCTTTTGCAAAGTTGTATTTGTTGAGAACATATAGCAAGTACAGAAGTTACAAAGCATTTCTCCCTAACCTGGGGACATTTTCTACCCATACTTCCTCAGTCTCTGGGGACAAGGGGCTTAAATTTTAAATCATTATCACAAAGCATTTATCTCACCAAGTTCACTTCTGAATGCAACGTAGCAAACATCCAGGTGGTGCATTCACAAGGACACAGGTTAACCCTGAGGTGGGAGGCCCCAAGGCCTTTCTCTCCATCCACAGGCTTATAGCATGTCTCCCTTCTATCACCACCAAGAAAGGGAATACTTATTACTTCCTTGTGGCCCTGTGGCCCTGAACGTCTCTTCAGAGAAGTTTGTGCTCCACACCCAAATACAGCGAAGCAAGAAAGAGCGTGCTTTTGAACGCACATTCAAATTTTGGCTCAATAGCTAACCAAAAGATCTTTTCTCCACCCTATGGTAAAGTGGACAGGAAACAGATTAACACTTGCACATACTCCAAAGGCCACTTAGAGGAACTGCATCAGGTGGAGCTTACTATGTGAGATCAGGAGGACTAGACTCTCATTAGCCAATCCCCTGTTACATTTTTGAAACGAAAGGTGAAACTAAGTTTTCTTTTCACCTAATATTGAGCTGGAGTGAATACTTTGGGGCTGGATGTTGCTAGGGGGTGGGGTAGGGGTGGGATGGCTAAATATAAAATGAAGGAAAGCCACAGTCTTAGACCATCTTTGAGGACAAAGCAAAGAATTCTCCAGGGAAGCAGAAATATTTCCATATTCTAGGAGATTTTCCCCAAGAGAGCTCCAGATCTTTCAGGTACAGAAGAGGCTGGACTCTTCTGAAGTAAGGCTGTGTTTCTGTGAGGCTTACCACAGCATCATAAGATCATAGCTCTGGAGCTAGAAGGGAGCTAGAAGAGCCTATCCCTTCCCACAACCCTCATTTTACAGATGAGGAAACTGAGGCCCAAGGAGATTAAATAACTTGCATACATGCAACCTACAGGTAGTCAACTGTCAGAGATGGGAGCAACTGCAGCCAGATTTCTTAAGGGAAGGAGAAATGCTTCTCTTTCAGGGCTGCTGCCTATAGAGCTGTGGCATTCAGTACTCTGGGAACCCAATGGATGATACACTCACTTGACTTAAGAAAAGGGCTTTCACTGATTGTTGTTGCTGATCGGTTGTTTTCAATTGTATATGACTCTTCCTGATCCCATTTGGGCAGAGATACTGGAGCGGTTTGCTTCTGAGGAAAACAGAGTTGTGTCTTGCCCAGGGGCACAGAGCTAATAAGTGTCTGAGGCCAGATTTGAACTCAGGAAGACTGACTCCAAGTCAGACATTTTGTCCACTGTGCCATTTAGCTTTAGAGAGGGCATTGTCTCCTAGAGGTGGTTGCATTAAGAGAAGGTGCATTCTATTCTTCACTGACGTCACTGCGCCTAATCCCTCACCTTAGGGCAGAGCTCTCCTCTCCATGACTGCCATAGGAACATGACCAGAGGTACAAGGTATAGAGATTATGGTTTTTGGACAACCACGGGGAAAAATCATATTCTGACACCGGGAAGGATGTTAATCCTCCCATTCCCCCAGGAAGCATGTCCCTTGCTATGAAGCCCCAACTTCCCCTCCCTACATGTAGCTCTGAAAAAAAAACAACTTGAAAACGCTCAGTAAAGGCACCATTTTAATCCAAAGTGGCATCAGATTTGCTGGGCTATTTTCAGTCCTACTAGTAGTGTCTTTAGAAGGGATGGTTTTCTGTGAAGGAATTTTTCTATATAAGTAGAAGTTTTTGAAAACCTCTTTTCCTACTTTTTTTTTGGTGGGGGAAAGAAAAATGCAAATGTTCTTCTTGGAATTCCACAGTTAGGATAATTAGCAATTCAAGAACTGAGAGTTGGAACTTGTTTACACACTGCCCTCAGTATCCCTGGAGGATATCATGCCTAACTTCCACTGACCCAGGGAAATGTGTAAATATCATACCATTCTTTTCAGTTTTTCAGGAACAACTTTCAACCCGTCTGAATCCAATTTTATCCTCAAAATGTGTTTTCCCTTAGTCCTTTGAAGAGCACACTAAAAAATAATGTAAAGTGTGCACACACATTGTTTCCTCAGAGGCTAGATGGCCATCATCCTCATTATTTTCACCACCATAAAAAGCAACATGTTTACAGGGCTAGGCACTATATGAAGTAATGATAATAACAGCCAACATTTGCACCTTTTATACATGTCATCTCATTTGATCCTCATAACACCTATATGCAAATGCTATGATGCCCATTTTTCAGATGAGGAAACACACTCAAACCAGTTAGCACAACTTGTAAGTGTCTGAAGCAGATTCCAACACAGGCCTCTGTTCTCCAAGTCCAGCACTGTACCATACAACTAGCATGGGAAGACTGATTCCTAAGACTGATGCCACTGAGATGGACACATATATGAGGCTATCATATCCTGAAACACAATACTGATATAGCATTTAGTTAGCTAATTAAGTAGCCATTGTGCATGAAGCAAATGTCTAACTGGGGTTTTGTCTTCAGTTTGCGAATTGGTTCACAGCTTGATGTCTCACATCTTGGACATGAGCATCTCGACATCTGGATGTCTATTTGCACTGACTGTTCGGGCTGTCATCCTCACAGAACTCTTCCTGGATGATAGCAACTTTATGGTCCAAATTTTACCATTTATTACCTGTGTTGATCTTGGGAAAGTCACTTAATCTCCCTTGCATCTCAGTTTCCTCAGGTGCAAGTGAAGTGGTTGTTTGAGATGTTCTTTTCAGACACATTCCAGCTCCAAAATTTTATAATTCCAAGTTGCATGATCTGGATTTAAAACCCAGGAAGATGCATGCACATTAAAGATTTGATATGGGGGCTGATGGAGAGCCAGAAAGGGACTTTTAGAAATGAGAAGTGTTATAGGTAAGATGGCAGACAAAAGGAGTGATTTCTTAAATGTTTTATTGTTGCCATTTGCAATCACCTCAAATTGTTTCTTTTTATCAAATGAAATGATGTTTGTCAAGTTCTTAACATAGTGCCAGGAACATTAGGTGATTAATAGATGCTTGCTCCATTCCTTTACTCCCTTACCACCCTTGCATTGAACCCTTCCTTGAAACAGAGAAGCATTTAAGTTGACAGTACAAAAATGCTGTGTGCCATATTTCATATCTGACTGTTCCCTATATTTCTACTGAGAGGAAAGTGTAGCTCGAGTGATTTTTTTAATACCAGAATGTTTGTGCTTTGAATAAAAGGGAGAGAAGCTAGAAGTGTCTCATGTGGGCAGAAGAAAAGCTGTCCAGTTTTTAATCTAAGGATCATGAATTTAGAGCTAAAAGAGACCTTAGTGAATCACCCAGCCCAATCCCCTCATTTTATGAACGAAGAAAAGGAAGCTTCTAGAGGTTAAATATTTAGTCCAGGGTGATGCATTAAGTAGCAGAGCTAGCATTTGAACCTAGGGCTTCAGACTTCAGACCCAACCCTCTTTCCTACTCCTCCCCACCCACCCCCCACTGGGAGTTTGATCAAATGCAGTGAAAGGGGGTATATGTGAGCATTAAATAGTGTGGGGGAAGGGGACTAGCACATGTCTAGTAGGGGCAGGGAGAAAAGGAAGATGAGTCAAAATCAAAGTTAATTCTCAGGTTTCATGCTTGGGGATACGACCATCTTACTTGCTGTATGGTTCATTTACTCTTCCTCCTTTTCCCATGTCAATTTTTTCTAACTTTGCCATTAACAGATCTATGTGATACCCTGAGTCTTACGGAAAACATAGATAGAAGAATTTCTGCTTCCTCAGCAAAAAGGGTGTGCCAGTGACTTGGACTTCCATACAATCCTTTTTATTAGTACTGTCTTCAAATAGCAAAGACCATTGGCAGATGCAAATAGTTTAATTCTACATGTGATCTAATGTTGGGAGCTCACAGGCCACATATAGAACTATGTTGTTCTATGAAAATGGTTGGGGGTGTAGGAAATGATGAGGGTGAAGGTTTCAGAAAAAAACATGGCAAGAACTTTATGAACTGATGCAAAGTGAAATGAGAAGAACCAGGAGATCATTATGCACAGAAACAGCAATATTGTCATGATGATCAGCTATGAAAGACTTGGCTACTCTGATCAATGCAATGATCCGAGACAATTCCAAAGGACTCATAATGAAAAAATGGTATCCCCTCCAGAGGGAGAACTGATGAACTCTGAGTGAAAATTGAAGTATAATTTTCTCACTTTCTTCTTAAAAAAAGAAAGAAAATGGTCTAGGGGAGGCATGGCCTCCATCAATGAACACAAACCAGTCCCCTTGTTGTAGGTTCTGCTAATAATTAGTCTGTTTTCCCCCTCACATGCTACCTGAGAACTCTGGATGGACTTGAGTCTGAACAAAACATAGCCACTTTTATCAATAATATTGCAAAGAAGATCCTAATGCCTAGAAAAGGCACAGATGGTAATATACCATTGAGGGCTCCATGTCCTGACTTGAAGAAGCTCTGATGAAATTCAACAGGACAAATAACTAAGTTATGGTTTGAAGGAGTGTACAGTTGTGTGAAAAGCATGGTGGGTATGTAACTGCAGTTTGACATCATCAATATAGTGTCAGATTTGTAATCAGTGAGACCTGGGTTCAAATGGTGCCTCAGGCATTTCCTAGATGTGGGAACCCAGACAAATCACCTAACCCTGTTAGTCAGTTTCTTCATGTCCAAAATGAGGGCCAATAACACCTTACTTAGAGGAATAAAATGAGATAATGCCCATAAAGCATGTTGTAAATCTTCCATATTAGCTACTAATAAGGTAAAGTATGGTGCAATGCAAAGATCCTGGGAGGCAAGAGACCTGGGCTCTGCTACTGGACAGATGTGTGACCCTGGAAAAATCATTTTAGCTGCCTGGTCTTCAGCTTCCTTGGCTAAAAGTGAAGGGTTTGAAGTAAATAATTTCTAAAATCCTTCCTGGTTCTGACATACTATGGTTCTACGAGGTTTATTGTGGTTCATTAGAATCTTCAGAATTAACACTTTCTCCTGAAGCATTGGGCTTGGAAGTTACACATTGAATCACTTGGCTTTATTCAGTTATCTAAGTATTTTTTTTTTAATCCCAAAGGCAGACCTTACCTCGCAAGGTCTGACAGAGGGAGATGAGGAAACAAAGGGGAGAGCTGTGGGTAATTGGGGCTAGAGTTCCAATTGCCATTTTAAAAAGAGAAAGAAAAAACGATCAGTGATATGTGCAACAATGAAATGAGCTCTGCAGCTGGCTTGGTCCTTGGTAGGGCTGCAAATGGTACATATAAGCCTGAATCGGATGAATATGAACCTGGAGCTTGGATCCAAATCCCTATTTCAGTGGTTCCCAATATTTTTTTGTTCTGCAAACACCTTTCAGCCAAAAAAAAAAAGAGTTGCGAACCCCCAGGGTAATTTAATATACTATTCATAATGTTCTTTTAAATTTATTTAAGCGCTTACAATAAGTACAATGATAATTTTTGTCCCAAAAAAATTCCAAAGTAAAATTTCTGCTATAGAATTGTAATTATAAAATGCAAAATTTTATTCTACCTATAATTGTGAAAACTTTGAGTATAAAGTTATAAATCTAATTATAAAATAGTTTTATGTGCCTCTTTTTTTAAGGATTAAAAGAAGCGATCCAGCAAGACCTCATAGGCTTACTATTATTTGCAAAACTTCATAGTAAATTTCTTTATTTTATAAATTTTATCAAATATAAATAATATTTTAGTGAAATTAATTATAATTTGGAAGATATTTAACATTATATAATAATCACATATAAAATTAATTTCAATGTTGGGCTCTTTTTATTTGAACAAAGGTTTGAAATATTTGGCTCAATACCAGACAAACAGAATCTTAAATATGGTTCCACATTGAGTGTACTTCTATATTTTCATTTGAAAAAATAAAAAACAAAAATGTTCGCTCATACATGTAATAAAAAATAGGATAATTTTAGAAGTTCCCTTGCTACGAGATGGAAAAGACATTTCCCCCTTAATTTTTAGACGGCCTAATTGTTAAAAATGAAGAGATGATAGTGATATAAAATATTTACTTTTCTAGCAGCTAATGATACACTATAATAAAAGATACAGAAGGAAAGAATCATTTATTAAATGCCTACTCTGTGCTGGGCACTGTGCAAATTGCTTTTCAAATATAATCTCATTTGATACAACAGACTTGGGAGGTGGGTGCTCTATTATCCCCACTTTATAGTTGAGGAAACTGAGTCAGACAGCAGCTAAGGGATTTGCTCAGAGTCAATAGTAAGTGTTCTTGACTCTAGTTCCAGTGTTGGAGCTTGGGCCACCAAACTGTCTGGTAACTTCTTAAAGTTCAATTGCACAGATTGCTTCATTTTATACAATGATCATATATAAACTAACCTTTGTAAGGAAAGAATCTTTTCAGACGTGACTTTTTTCTCTTCTACCATTGTCATATTGGCTATACTTTCACAGAAACTCTATGGAATTACTGACTAGTATTGTCAACCACTTTATTTGAAAATCTACCATCTACAAGAATAGTAACATGTGTGGAAGATAAATTTAAGTTAGAAAGCAGCCTTAATACTGAATGAGAGGCAATAAAAGGTTTGTTTCTACACACCATGTTGTGATGGTACAAGATGGTTTCAAAATATCATCTAATGCACATGCCCAGTGATTGTGGTTTTCAGATAGCCTGATATTTGTTCTACAAGAACACAAGTTTTCATAACATCTTGGTCATATGATTACAAAGCTGGTGAGGTACAATTACAGGGTAACAGAGTGGAATGAGGGAACTCTTCTGGTGCAGTGTACACAAATGAATATTTATGCATATCTCTTCTCATCCATTAGGAATTGATTTGTGCTCAAGTGTTGAACTCATGTGGTGGTTTGGAAATAATTTGATAACAGTTTGAGAAACTGCAAGAATACATTACATTTAGCTGGAAGTGATCAGAATTTAATATAACCACTACGTGAATACCAAAATTGTTGCGTGCATGATCAAGACAGTTTTGATTCATTGCAGAAGCAAACCTATGATGCTTCAAACTTGCATGTGCTTTTTGTCACAGAAGAAAAATGTATTTGTAAGATAATTGGGCAATTATTTACTGCTTAAGATGTGATTGAAGAATTTTTAGCATAACTATAATTATGGACCCCTGAGAGTTTGTGAGCCGTTACATAGGAACCACTGCCCAATTCATTATACTCTTCTACCCCACATAAGCACTGACCACCATGTCCCTAAGGGTTCCAGGAAAAGTAAGGTTGGGATAGGATATAAGACAAAAATTTACTATCATTGCTTGCTTCTTGGCCTATAAAGAAAGAGGAATTTTTCTGACCACTGGTCATGCTGTTATAAAGTGGGAATGGCAAGATGGTCAACTGGGTGTTTGGGGTAGAGTTTCGTTTTCCATGGGATCATAGATTCAGAGATGGAGGGAACCTTATGGTTTGGAAGGAACCTCAGAGGCCATGTCATCTAACCACATTTTGCAGATAAGGAAAGTGAAGTTTAGAGAGATGATTTGACTAGCTGGTTGTGAGACAGACAGAAAGTGACAAAGCTGAGATTTCCACCTTTGTCTTCTTATTCTAATTCTAACCCTCTTTCCACCATACCACCCTGTTTTCTCTCTATTTTTGAGAGAATAGGGTGGTTATTGAAGTATAAAAGCAAGAAATAGGACTTTGACTGACGTGGCACATCTATTGTGTTCCTATGGGGAGGCTGTGTGTGTACACATACACACATATACTATATACACACATATATAATACATGTAACTACACACACATATATGTCCTAGGGCAGATACCCTGCATGAGTCCTGTTAAAGAATGAGGAGGTCCTAGTACCTAAACCTCCAGAGTTTTCCCTACGGTTCACAGAATATATGGTGGGGATAGTGGAGTGAAAGTGTACACAGACTGAAAAGGTAGGAGAATATCAAGTTTTGAAGGGCTTTGAATGCCAAACAGGATTTTATATCTATTCTGGAGGTGATAGGAAGTCATTAGAGTTTACTAAATTGTGTATGTGTGTTTGTGTGTATGTTCAGACCAGAACTTTCAGAAGATTAATTTGACAGCTCAGTGGAGGATGGACTGAAATGGAGAAAGACAAGGCAGGAAGAGCAATGAGCAGACTATTGTAATAATCCAAGTATGTAGTCATTAGAGCCAACACCAGGATAGTGCAGTGTCAGAGAAGAGGATGAGTATACAAGGGATGTTACAAAGATAAAACTGACAGCACTTGGCAACAGATTGTATGGGTGAGGAGACAGAGAGAGAGACAGAGAGAGAGAGAGAGAGACAGAGAGAGACAGAGAGAGACAGAGAGAGGAAAAGAGGAAGAGAAGAAGAAAGGAGAGAGGATGGCACCTAGATTTTTTTATCTTCTTTTTTTTTAAATTTTATTAATTTATTTTGACTTATCAACAATCACTTCCATATGCTTTTCACCTAGATTTTTTAATCTTATTTTTTTAAAAAAAATTTTATTAATTTATTTTGACTTATCAACAATCACTTCCATATGCTTTTGAACTGAAAATTTTTCTCCCCCTTCCTCCCCCCCACCTTCCCCAAGATGGTACACAATCTGATATAGGCTTTCCATTTACATACCCATGAAACATATTTTCACATTAGTGAAGTTGTAAGTAAAAATTAAAACCAATAGGAGGAACCATCAGAAGGATGAAACAAAACTCAATAGAAGGTAAATATAAGTGATAGCAATTCGACTTCCATGGTTCTTTCTTTGGATGTGGACAGTATTTTCCATCCCAAGGCCTCTGGAGATGTCTTAGATCCTTGTAATGCGGAGAAGGGTTCAGTTTAACAATATTAGTCATTGCATAACGTGTCTGTTATTGTGTACAGAGTCCTCTTGGTTCTGTTCACTTCACTCAGCATCAGACCATGTAAGTCTTTCCAGGTTTTTCTGAAGTCAGCCTGTTCATCATTTCTTATAGCACAATAGTATTCCATTCCAGTCATATACCACAACTTGCTCAGCCATTCCCCAATTGATGGGCACCCTCTCAATTTCCCATTCTTTGCCACCACAAAAAGAGCTGCTATGAATATTTTTGTATATATGGGTCCTTTTCCCATTTGTTTGATCTCTTTGGGATATAGCCCTAGAGGTGCTATTGCTGGATCAAAGGGTATGCACATTTTTGTAGCCCTTTGGACATAGTTCCAAATTGTTCTCCAAAATGGTTGGATCATTTCACAACTCCACCAACAATGTATCAGTGTTCCAATTTTCCCACATCTTCTCCAACATTTGTCATTTTCCTGCTTTGTCATGTTGGCCAATCTGATAGGTGTGATGTGGTACCTCAGAGTTGTTTTGATTTGCATTTCTCTAATCAATAACGATTTAGAGCATTTTTTCATATGACTATAGATGGCTTTAATTTCTTCATCTGAGAACTGTCTGTTCATATCCTTTGACCATTTATCAATTGGGGAATGGCTTGTGTTCTTATAAATTTGTCTTAATTCTTTCTATATTTTAGAAATGAGGCCTTTATCAGAGAGACTGGTTGTAAAAATTCTTTCCCAATTTTCTACCTTCCTTCTAATCTTAGTTCCATTGGCTTTGTTTGTGCAAAAACTTTTCAATTTAATGTAATCAAAATTGTCCATTTTGCTTTTCATAATGTTCTCTATCTGCTGTTTGGTCATGAATTCTTCTGTTCTCCATAGATCTGATAGGTAAACTATTCCTTGTTCTCCCAGTTTACTTATGGTATCAGCCTTTATATCTAAGTCATGAACCCATTTTGACTTTATTTTGGTAGATAGTGGGAGATTTGGATCTATGCCTAGTTTCTGCCATACTCTTTTCCAGTTTTCCCAGAAGTTTTTTTTTTCAAAGAGTGGGTTCTTATCCCAGAAGCTGGGGTCTTTGAGTTTATCAAATAATAGATTACTGTAGTCATTGACTACTGTGTCTTTCATATTTAACCTATTCCACTGATCCACCTCCCTATTTCTTAGCCAGTACCAAGCAGTTTTGATGATTGCTGCTTTATAATACAATTTAAGATCTGGAATTGCTAGGCCACCTTCCCCTGCATTTCTTTTCATGAGTTCCTTTGATATTCTGGACCTTTTGTTTTTCCAAATGAATCTTGTTATTTTTTCTAACTCTATAAAATAATTTCTTGGTAGTTCGATTGGTATGGCACTGAATAAGTAAATTAGCTTAGGTAGGGTTGTCATTTTTATTATATTAGCTCGTCCTACCCATGAGCAACTGATGTTTTTCCAATTATTTAGATCTGATTTTATTTGTGTGAAAAGTGTTTTGTAATTGTGTTCATAGAGTTGCTGGGTTTGTTTCGGGAGGTAGACTCCTAAATATTTTATAATGTCTACAGTAAGTTTAAATGGGATTTCTCTTTCTGTCTCTTGCTGTTGGGCTTTGTTGGTAATATATAGAAATGCTGATGATTTCTGTGGGTTTATTTTATAGCCTGCAACTTTGCTAAAGTTGTTTATTATTTCAAGTAGTTTTTTACTTGATTCCCTAGGATTTTCTAAGTATATCATCATGTCATCTGCAAAGAGTGATAGCTTTGTTTCTTCTTTGAGGGTGGCTCCTAGATTGAAGAGCCTGGGTAACTGGAAGGATGGTGGTACCTTCAAAAATAATATGGATGTTTGGAAGGGGGGAGGGTTTGGGAAGGAAGATAATGAATTTAATTTTTGACATATTGATTTTAAGATCTTCATGGGACATCCCAGTTTGAGAAGTCTAATAGATAGTTGATATGAGATGAGGCTGGATATTAGGAGAGGGTAGGCTAGACAAGTAGATCTGAGAATCATTAGCACAGAGATGATAATCAAAACCATAACATTAGATGATCTTACCAAATAAGATTGTTCCCTAGTTTAGGAAATATTTTTAATGATCCTTGCCTTGTGTTTTCAATAAATATTTCTTTGTAAAAACTAATTGATGATAACTGGCTAGGTGATATTGGGGCATCAATCACTGATGATTGATATTGGGAAGAATATTCCAGATTTGGAGCATTAGAAGAACTCTACTGCATGTCAGAGGTACCCCTAGAATCCTGAGGGGAAATGTAGCAGTTGAATTCTGGGGATATAACCAAAGTGTGTGAGGGGGTGGGATAGAGGGGTTGTTGGGAGAATAAGTCAAAAGACTGGATATATATGCAATGGCCTACAATCCTGGGTTTGGGGGGTTTGGGTAGAAGACATAGCTTGATAGTGGGATGATCTTCAAATGTGGTGGAGGAAAGCATGGGTAAAGGCAAGGGAGGACTGTTACTACTAAGGAAATGTGGGTTAGTCAAAAGAGCCCTGAGACTCATGACAGAATGATCCTGTTGTTATGAGGATCAAATGAAATAATGTTAAGTCAGAAAGGATTTATTAAGTGAGAACAGGAATCTGTAAAAGATTTCCTTTCTCTTGGGGATATTGATTTTGGGTGCACTTCTTCTCTGGCCCAAGTTCATTCCTTCCCAGCTTCATAATACAATGTCATGCCTTGAGTGACCAGTGGATTAACAATCAAAGGCTGAAGCTACCAGTAGAAACCAGTGACCTTAGTATGTAAAATAAGTCACTTCTTCCTGCATATATAAAAACAGTTTTCACTGCACTTACTCTCAAGTCCAAGAAAAATCATAAAGCATTGAGGCTTTGGAAGTTAAGATAAATATCCCTATGTTTTGATGATCACCCAGACAAACTGCGAGAACATATATTCTCTGAATATATAATAAAGTTTCATTCCCATCACTGAGAGAGATGGAATGCCACTAAAATGAAACAGGTCATTATTCATTATTGTTTCTCCAAAGACAACAAAATACATTGCTTACCTGACAATTTTTTTTTAAGTGCCCTTAGATTAGCCGGCCAGGGACCTAGGTTAAAATTTCCGCAATATAATACTACCTGAGTGATGCTGGTTCACACTCACATCACCTTTCTGGGTTTCAATTTCTTTTTCTGTAAAATCAGGATGGTGGACTTGATGTTTCAGGTCCCTTCCAGCTCAGATGCCAGGAGTTCTGAACTAGCATGCTATTTTACACGAGGCCCCATGGGGAATGGCCAAAATCTTCTCAACCAATTCCAGTACACTTCCTGTTGCATATAGGTGAAATGCCTCTCTGATCAACTGATTGATTCAGTGGAGATTGCTGTGTCTTGTTCACACCTAGCTCAAAAGCCTGATTGATTCAGTCCAGAAATCCAGGCCCTCTGCAGTTGAGGTAGAAATATGGAACACATTTATTGTTTTATCTTCCTTGACAAGGCCATCTATGATAGGTGCCTTTTTGTTTTCTTCTCACTCTCTAAACTCTCTATATTCTGGTTTCCAATCTCATCATTTAACAAAACTACTCTCTCCAAAGTTACCAATGGTCCCTCAAATGCCAAATACAATGGCCTTTTCTCAATTATCATCCTTCTCTGCAGCCTTTGACACTGTCAGCCATCCTTTTGGATACTCTACTCTCTAGGTTTTCATGAAACTACTCTCTTCTGATTTTCCTCCTACCTATCTGACTGCTCCTTCTCAGTCTCCTTTGTTGGAGCTTCACACAAGGAATGCCTACTAATTATGGGTGTCCCATAGGGCTCTGCCCTGAGTCTCTTCTCTTCTCCCTCTATACTATTTCATTTGGTGATCTCATCAGCATTCATGGATTCAGTCACCATCTCTATGTTGATGATTCTTAAGTCTACTTATCCAATCTTAACCTCTCTGCTGACCTCCAGTTGCTCATTAAACATCTCAAACTGGATATAATGTACCAGCACTTCTTAAACTGTGGACTCCATATGGGGTTACATAACTGAATGTGAGGATCATGAAAAATTTGGCAACAGTAGAAGGTTTCTGAATGTACAACGACCAAAAATTAATTCAAAATCAAACATGTCGTGAACCTGAGGTGCTTCTGGCACCACTTGCCTGTATCGCATTGTGCAACTTCACTGAAGCCTGGGTTCTGAATACATAATACGCGCACTTTGCACTGCACATGCTGTCACGCCTCGGGACACCAATGAATGCTGCCAGAAATACCTCAGCTCAGATTTGAGACTATTATGTGTTACGAATTGCAGTGTTTTTACTGTATATGCTAATTTTTTTTTGTGTTACAGAAACATAATAGTTTAACTGCAAAAAGAAAGACAATATTTTCCTACTGTCACTCACTCCTCATCAAATTACTATATCTTTGGGTTGTATTGTGTTTGATTTTAAAAACTGCTGTTATCTTCTTCTTTTACAGAAACACAAGTATTTAATTGCAGCAAGGCAAAAGCCCTTTAACATTTCTCCACCATCACTGCTGTATGTGCATGTAAGTGTGAACATCAATTTTTAAAATTAAGCACAAACAAATATAATTTCATACACTAAAGCTAGTATTTATTTGAGAAATTATTAGCAATATTTATTTATATTTTAGGACAAAAATATGTTTCAGTTATGGATAAGTGGCTAAATTTAGACAGAAGAGGTAAAAATACTAATGACAATGAGGCAGAGTCTTCACTACCAGGTTGTCATACACCTAAATTGAGAAGAAAAAGAAAATATGTGGAATCATTTTTGCAATATGGATTTATTTCTAATAATGATGATGGTGTGGAGAAACTCTTTGCTTAATTTGTAATGAAGTTTTGGCTGTGGAGAGCATGAAACCAGCCAAACTAAAATGACATCTTAATACTAAGCATGCAGCATAGTGCAATAAACCAAAGGAATATTTTGAACAACTTTAAAAATCTCTAAATAAAGAAAAAAAACACATTTTGAGAAACTTGTTACTGTCAACAAAAAGTATTCAGTTGTATTTTATGAAACTTCTTACTTAACTGCAAAAACTAAAAAGCCCTATACAATAGGAGATCTTGTGTTACCTGTTGCTATTAAAATGTAAGAAATAGTTCATGAGAAAATGTATGGGGATGAAATTTGTAAAATTCCTTTATTAAATGATACTGTTTCCAAAAGAATTTCTGCAATTAGTAATGACCAATTCCAGCAGCTTATTACCAGGCTTAAGAGCAGCCCAAAGTTTGCAATTCAGTTAGATAAAACATCTGATATTCCTAATATGTCACAGTTATTACCTTATGTAAGATATGTTTATGAAGGAAGCATACACAAAGAGTTATTGTTTTGTCGCCCTTTCTAAGGGCACACAAGAGGGGAAGATATATATCTTAAAGTTGATGAATTTTTCACAAATGAAGTTTACAGTGGAAAAATTGTGTTGGAGTCTGTATAGATGGTGCTAGAGCAATGATGGGTAAGAATGGTGGATTTGTAGCAAAAGTTAAAGCTGGTGGCAATGAACATATCACTTTTATTCACTGCATGATCCATTGGGAGGCACTTGTAGCCAAAAAAAAGAATCACCATAATTAGATGTTGTGCTTCACGATACTATCAAAATGATTAACTTCTTTAAAAGCCATGCCCTTAACAGTCATTTGTTTTCAAACCTTTGGAAAGACATGGACTCCCATTACAAAAGCTTATTATTACCTGCAAAAGTAAGGTGGCTCTCAAGAGGGCAAAGTTTAAACAGATTATTGAAATTGAAAGATGAAGTTGTTTTATTTTTGACTGAGCAGAAATCTGACTGTTAGGTGTTTTTTTTCATAATGAATGATGGCTTTCAAAATTGTGTTGTTTGTCATACATTTTTGAAAAACTCAATGATTTAAATGTGTTGCTTCAAGGAAAAAAATTGTAATATATTTATGTTAAAAGACAAAATTGAAAGTTTTACTGAAAAGCCAACATACGGAAGAATAGGATGGAAAATGGTTCCTTAGAAATGTTTACAGGTACAGATGATTTTATAATTGAAAATAACCTTCCCGAAGATTTAACTGTAAGAGTTGTAATTGATCATCTGAAGTGACTGGAGATACAGTTTCAGAAATACTTCCCTTCAAATTGTGATTCTAAAACACTAAGTTGAGTTCATAAACCATACTCAATTGAAATTAAAAAAAAGTCAGTCATCTGCCATTAAAAGTTCAAGAAGAATTTGCCAAGTTATCAAGTGACACAGGTTTAAAACTTGAGTTTCCTAAAAAGTCATTAAATGAATTTTGGCTTAGAAATATGATAGAATTTCCAATAATTTCTGAAGTGGCCCTAAATATACTTCTGCCATTTTATACTATGTATTTATGCTAAGTGGCATTCTCATCATCGACTACTATAAAATCAAAATATTGATCAATTCTGAAAAACATCAAAGATGTTCTACATCCCACAGAATCAAATATTCTGCCAAGATTTAATTCTATATGTAAAGATAAACCAGCACATCCATCTCACAATTATGCAAATTTGCTTTCCCCTTTAATAAATGGCAAAATTATATGTATACCAAAGAATTGTTTTAAAATAACTTTCTTTATGACTTTTTATCAGTAAATGTTTGATTTGCATACTTACTTTATGTACCTATATACCCAAGGTTGCATGAAAATTTCTTGGGCAAAAAGGGGTCACTAGTGGAAAAAGTTTAAGAAGCTCTGCTTTAGATGTCTTAAACTCAACATATCTAAAACTGAACTCATTGTTTTTTCCCCAAAATCTCCCCCATTCCAAAATTTCGTAATACTTTTGAGGGCAGCACCATCCTCCCAGTTCCCCAGGCTGACAACCTAGGTATCATTCTCAATTCCTCACTATCTCTCATCACCTATATCCAATCTATTGACCAGGCCTATCAATTTCAACTTTACAGCATTATTTGAATATGCCTCCTTCTCTCTTCTAGTACTGCCATTGTTCTGGTGCAGGCCTTTGGACTGCTGGTGGGTCTGCCTGTTACAAGTCTCTCCCCAGCCCAGTCTAGCCTCTATTCAGCTGCCAAGGTGGTTTCTCTAAAGTGCAGGATCAGTTATGTTATTCAATGAATTCCACTGATCACCTCCAGGATCAAATAGAAAATTCTGTTTGGCATTCAAAGCTCTTTATAATCTAATATCCTCCTACCTTTTTGGTCTTCTTATACTTTACCTCCCCACCCCATATATAAGTTTGACATGGCAGATGCTGGCAAAGGACTGACCAGCATGGTGTGCCCATATTAAAGAAGGTGCTGTGCTCCATGAGCTAAACAGAATTGCAGTAGCTCAAAAGAAACAAGAGATGTGCAGATTTAGAGACATCTCCACTCTAAATGTTCATATGGACTATTTGTGCCCGACCAGTGGTAGAAAGTTCTAAGCTTGTATTGGTCTGATCAGCCACAGCCGAACACATTACGCCTTGATTCCAACATAGTGATGTCATTTTGGTCCTCTTCGAGAAGGACAATGACTGACCAACCAATGATCCAGTGATACAAGCCTCTTTGCTATTCCCCAAACAAGATACTCCATCTCTTGACCCGGGACATTTTCCCTGGCTGTCCTCCACATCTGGAATGTTTTCCTTGCTCATCACTGTCTCCCAGCTTCCCTGGCTTCCTTCAAGGCCCAGTTACAATCCCACCTTCTAAAGGAAACCTTTTTCAGTCTCTCCTAATTCTAAAGTCTTCCCTCTATTGATTATCTCCTATTTATCCTTTATCTAACTTGTTTACACATAGTTGTTTGCATGTTGTCTCCCTCATTAGATTATGAGCTCCTCATGGGCAGGGACTTTGTTTTTGCCTTTCTTTGTATCCCCAGTGCTAGCACATTGCCTTGCACGTAGGTGGTGCTTAATAAATGCTCACTGACTAATTCACTTTCAGTCTTATACCATTACTTCTCTCAATACACTTTGGTCTAGACCACTGGGGTTTTTCTTTTTTTGTTTGTTTTTCTGCTATTCCTTATAGATGATACCTTAATATGTTGGAAAATATGAGTCAGGAATAGGAAGGAGAGAGCAAAGTCCTATACAACAGAGATATCAAGCACTATTAGGCCACATAAGGCAGTGCTTCTAAGGCAGCCTGAGCCAGATCAAAATGTAATTGGGAAATATTTCACAAAATTAAAAAATACAATAGGACATAATTAATGTTAATATGTGGTTTTCTAAGTCAATATGCAGCCCACAGGTATCTTTACATACTCTGTTTCTATTTGAGTTTGATGCCACTGCTGTAGAGTACACAGAAACCTCACACCTGTAAATCATGAATAGTTTCAAGGGAAGTATTGTTAGGTGCCAGATGTGGTGAAAATGGAATAACATTACTGTGATAGGTCTGGATTCCCCTGGCAATAAATAGTAGTGTTCCCTAAAAGGCAACAAAAGTATCTGTGGGACTTGAGTGGTCCCTCCCTCTACCGAGCAGCTTCCTGGTCACCTAAGGGTATAAAAACCCCATTCACATGGAGTTGGGGGCCCTCTGATTTGCTGGATTTTTGAAGACCACGGGTAAGTCACCAACACACTGCCCTGCCCACCTTAGGAAAGGTAGAGCCCATAAAAAGAACCTAAGTGCACTATATCCTTATAGTATTACCTTGCCGTGTTAGGACAAAGTAACCTCTCTTTTGTCAACTATTGGATTACTCTCAAGTGTCTCATTTTGTCCTAACACTGAACCTGAACTACTAGGTTGCTGGTATTAGGCCAGCCTACATCATCATCATCACCATCATCATCATCATCATCATCATCATCATCATCATCATCATCATCACATACACACAAGAAATTAATTATATTTTAAATGACAAGAAATGACATTACTTAAGTGAAGTTCTGAATTAGCTTTTTGTGTACATTGCCTACTAATTAAAGAGAGCAAAGGTCAAAATTAAAAGTTAGAATAAAAAAGAGAAAATATAGCATGGAATTATAATAATTCCATGTTACCTATTTTAAAACAAGTAATGACAAAAAATGGGATATGAATGGGAGAAAAGACACAGACAATGAATACAACCTTATATTGACCTATTTAAATTTAACTGATATAAATCATTATAAAAAGTGCCTAAAATGTGCCTTAGTCAGTAAACACTTGATTCACTTGCCAAGCAAAAGGATATGATATCCCAGGGCAGCATAGGTTTAGAAATAAACTTGCTTGCAACAGCTTTAGGAGGAGGATAAAGGAGGAGGATGTTCACTATCGTTTCATGGTACTGGGAGAAGCAGCACAGGGTAAAACCAGTTTAAATTAAGTTTAGCATGATAAAGTCCATCCATCCAGGATAAATACTCTTACACATTTTGCCTTCTTCAATTAAGATGCTAGTTCCCTGAGAACTGGGCCTGCTTTGCTTTTTCATTTGTGTCCTCAGCACCCAATAACTGACTTAGCACACAATAAGCACTTAATTTTTTTTTTCATTCATTCATTTTTTGAGAAAGGCTGAATAGAGGAGAAGAATACTGCCACAACAACTCTTGCAGCTCATTGCTTGCCAAAAGAAATAAGAAGACAAATAGAAAGAAGTTACCAGTTCCTCATCCAGAAGCTATAGAAAAGAGCCAAGAGCCAAAGGGGAGAGTGGAGATGTTAGGCATCTCTTTGTCTTTTCCTTTTTCTTAGATCACAAGTAATTACCCATCTTCTAAGTAGTATTCATAGCTTGCTCTTCACCGTCCCCAGAGAGATAAGGACATAATTAGAGCTTCAATTAAAATTTTGCTCTTGGTATAAGCTGAGGACAACAGAAGATGTTTCTAGGGTCTAAGTGAATGGGCCAATTTTGAATCACAGGCCCAAACCTGATAAGAGTAGAAAGCTACTTCCTCATTCCATTCTCATGGCTCATTGTTGCCCCCTTTTCTGAGATCCATTGTTTCAGCTGAGGCCATGTAGGAGAGGCATGCATTTACTATGATTCTTTCCATTTTCCCATTTTGAAATATCTAGAAGATAGTGGGGTAGCTAGTGGCACAATGAATAGAGTACTGGGCCTGGAAGTCTTCCTGGGTTCAAATCTGGCCTCAGATACTTGCTTGCTGTATAACCCTGGGCAAATCACCTAACTCTGTTTGCCTTAGTTCCTCATGTGTAAAATGAGCTGGGAAAGGAAATGGCAAACCACTCCAGTATCTTTGCCAAGAAATCCACAAATGGAGACATGAAGACTTGAACACGACTGAACAACAATAACAAAGTGGGGTTTTAATGAATAATCACTTCCCTTCCCTTCCCTTCCCTTCCCTTCCCTTCCCTTCCCTTCCCTTCCCTTCCCTTCCCTTCCCTTCCCTTCCCTTCCCTTCCCTTCCCTTCCCTTCCCTTCCCTTCCCTTCCCTTCCCTTCCCTTCCCTTCCCCTCACTTCCCTTCCCCTCACTTCCATTCCCATCCCTTCCTTTCTTTTCCCTTCCCTTCCCTTCCTTTCCCTTCCCTCGAGTGTCTTTCCCTTCTCTTCCCTTCCTTTCTCTTCCTTTCCCTTCCATTCCCATCCTTTCCCTTCTGTTCTCTTCCCTTCCCATCTCTTCCTTTCCCTTCTTCATGACAGAAGAGATTGAATAAGTTAGAGGAGTGGGGTATAGCAGCTCTCTGCTCTCTGTAGCTTTGCTCTCTGAGATGGGGAGAGAATAAATAGAAGGAATACATTAGAAAGGATGAAAAATAGAAATTCCAGGTTGTTTACGATCATAGATTTAGAGTTGGAAAGGACTTTGAAAGTCACCTGGCCTAAACCTCTCATTTTACAGAGAAAAAAGCTGAGGCCGGAGAACTTTCCCAAGGTCACAAATAGTGACTTCTATAGCAGAGGAAGAGTTTGAACTGAGAGCCTCTGATTCTGCAATAGCACACATCAAACTTTTATAAGGCCTGAATTGAAAATAAATGATGAAAGCAGGTCACTTTTGTTTGTCTTTGCCATTAAAAGCTGTATAAAGTGCTTTGGATTGGGAGAGGCACAAAGGTTTTTATTTTGTAGGTTTAAAAATGGAAAGATGGTTATTTTTTATTTCTTTTATTTTGGTCTTGCCCTTATCTTTAGTTTTATGGGATATTAATCAAGAGACCATCTTGGGAAACATTTTGAACTCAGAACCTAATTTAATATGAAAAGCAGTTTAGTGAGAGAGAACAATGGAGGCTCATAAATGAAGAGCAATAAATAAATAATGCAATAAAGTTATAGTGGAAACTACAATTGAATGTGGTTGACCCCCAAGATCAAGCTGTTCGCTCAGGTCTCAGCAATAAAGATGGCTACCCAGACCACTTCATATATTTTGAGTACTCTTCTCTAAGTCAAAGACTTGGTCAATTTTAGAAATGTTTCTAGCAAGAACTGATGTTCTTCCAAGTCTAAATTCTGGAGTATTAGAAGTTGTTGATTCTGCTGTATGTTTTTTTGAAACAAGAGAAACCAAACCTGACTAGTCTTACTCCAACCAACTTGAATGAGTTTGGGTTGGAATGGATCCAATCAATCCCAGATTTATAGCCCTTTAGAATTGAAATGAACCTTAGAGCTCTTCTACCTCAGTATTTCCAAAATAGGGTCTGTGGAAACAGAATGTACAGGAAAAATTTTGATGTTAGTAATATAATTCTCTTTAAAATATATATTATTATTTTTATAATATGCTTACTGAATTGAACTGAATTATCCAACCTGGCCTAGAAGTCATCAGCCTTTCTCCATTTCCTACCTCTCCCCATTCCCCTCCCCTCACTTCTCCTGTCTTATTTCCCGATCCTTGTCTTACCTCCAATCAATCAACAGGCATTTATGAAACACCTACTGAATACCAATCTCTGTTTTGAGTATATAGTAAATGTAGTGGTATTTGCCCTCAGGAAGCTTATAAATTCCATTAGATGAGACAACAAAATTCGATAGGCCTTAGCTTCAAAAAAGTTGTCAACTGAAAAACTTTTTTCTGATGCTCCCATATTTTAGTGTTCTTTCCTCTAAAGCTACCTTGTACTCCTTTCATCTACATACACAAACATATATATATGTATATATGTATACACCTATATAGGTTGTCCCAAAAGCTTTAATAGTTTACTTCATGGGGCAGCTAGGTGGCGCAGTGGATAGAGCACCAGCCCTGAAGTCAGGAGGACCTGAGCTCAAATCCAGCCTCAGACCAAACACTTGACACTTACTAGCTGTGTGACCTTAGGAAAGTCACTTAACCCCAATTGCCCCCCACAAAAATAGTTTACTTCACTAAGACTTTTGAGATACCTTCTATACACACACACACACACACACACACACACACACACACACATTCAATTATATGAATGCACAATGCATGCATATGTATGTATATATACACATATATATTTCAGTCATTTTCAGTCACGTCCAACTCTTCATGACCCTATTTGGTTTTTTCTTTGCAAAGATACTGGAATGATTTGCCATTTCCTTCTCCAGCTCATTTTACGGCTGAGAAAACAGGTAAACAAGGTTAAGTGACTTGCCCACAGTCACACAGCTAGTAAGTGTCAGAGGCCAGATTTGATTATGAATCTTCCTGACTCCAGGCCTGGCACTCTATCCATTGCACCATCTAGCTGCTGCATGTACACACACTACACTAATAAAGCCTTAGGCTACACTAAGACTTTTGGGACATCCTGTCTATGTGTGTGTATGTAAATAAATATATAAGTATACATATGTATATATTATATATGCACATATATGGATATACATGTATGGATAATATATACAAAATGAGTATAAGGTAGCTTTGGCACTAGTATCTATTGGGATCAGAAAAGGTTTTTTCCAAGTGACTATTTTAGAACCAGAGCCATCTGGGTCTTGTTTTTACAGGAGATTTAAGATGATGGTAAAGGTTTTCAGAGCTTCTACCTGCTGCTCAGCCCAGGCAGCTTTAAACCTCACTTCTCTTTCCCTACAGTTCATGACTTAACTCACTTCCTTGGATTATGCATATTTTAAATTCGAGGATAAGAGTTTGTGTCTTACCCAACAGGCAATGGGGAGCCAGGGAATGTCTTTAACCAGAGGAATTAAGAAGCCAAACTTGTTTATTGCAAAAATGATGGGAAGCCATATGAAGGATTATTGGAGAAGGCAGGAAAACCAGCTAAAAGGTTATTATTATAGAATGGTAAGAGACAAAAAGGACCTGAACTAGGTTGGCCGCAGCGGGATTGGAAAGCAGGGGACATATTTAAGAGATATTGTAAAGAAAGAACTGATAAGATTTGGCAACTGATTGGTTATGGCTAGCCAGGTTGACTGGAAGGATATTGGTGCCATAGACAAAAATAGAGATGTTAGAATGAAGGAAGGTCACAACTTCTATTCTGGACGTGTTGCATCTGAGATACTGGTGAAACATCCAGGTTGTATGTGGCAGCCTGGGGAACCCAACAGGACTAACTGAAGTGGGTCACTGCCAGGGAGCTCCAGGCTTTGAATAGTGATGGTAAGAAGAAGGAGAGGCCTCTGCTTTGTTCATCTATACTAATAGCTAGCATTAACATAGTACTTTCAGGTTTAGGAAGCATTTTATATAGATTGTGTCACTTGAGCTCCATAATCACCCTGTTTCTTCATTTTACAGATGAGGAAACTGAGGCTCAGAGAGCAAGTGACTTGCTCACATACACACAGCTATTAAGTGTCAGAGGCAGGATTTAAAGTCAGGTCTTCATGACTTAAAGCAGGAACTTTGTCCATGCGCCTGCCAACTAAACATGTAGGCAGCTGGGTGGAGAGTGGATAGAGTCCTGGACCTGGAGTCACTTAATGTGTCTTTGCCTCAGTTTCCTTATCTGTAAAATGGGAATGATGATAGCACCTACCTCATAGGGTTGTTGTGAAGACAAAATGAGAAAATATAAAGTTCTCTACAAATGCTAGCTATTATCATCATTTAAAAAAGATCCACATGTATTTACTTATAGTAAATCTCCTTATAAGCTAGGTGTTATCAACTCTTGTGGTATAAAGAACCACGGAAGGGCCAGGCAAAGGTTAGATCCATTTATCTGCTGGGATAGTTGGACACTACCAGGCCCCAGATGAAAATTCCTCTCATCTCAGTTACAAGATGGGGAAAAATTAATGTTCTGCTGATGGGTCTACCTACTTCATCTTTCTCCCCTCCAATCCATCTTCCACTCAGCCACTAAAGTGATTTTCCTAAAGCACAGATCTGATCATGTAACCAACCCCCACCCCCCAATAAACTCCAGTGACTCCCTATTGCCTCCAGGAGCAAACAAAAAATTCTCTGTTTGGCATTCAAAGCCCTTCATAGCCTAACTCCCTTTTACCTTTACAGACTTCTTACACCTTACTCCCAAACAAGTATTCTTCTGTTCAGTGACACTGGCCTCCTGGCTGTTCCACAAACAAGACAATCCTGTTTCAATTCTGGGTATTCTCTCTGGCTGTCCCCCATGCCTGGAATGCTTTCCCTCTCTCACTTTGACTACTGACCTCCCTGGTTTCCTTTAAGTCCCAACTAAAATCCCATCTTCTACAGGAAACCTTCCCCAACTCTTATTAATTCTAGTGCCTTCCCCCGTGTTAATTATTTCTTATTTATCCTGTAGATAGCTTGCTTTGTATATATTTGTTTACATATTGTCTCACCCATTAGATTTACAAGTCTTTGGGGGCAAGGAACATCTTTTGCCTCTTTTTTTTAAATTAATTTATTTTTAGTTTTCAATAATCACTTTCATAAGCTTTTGAGTTTTAAATTTTCTCCCCTTCCCTCCCCACCTCCCTCTCCAAGACGGTATGCAATTTGATATGGGCTATACATTTACATTCTTATTAAACAAATTTTCACATTAGTCATGTTGTAAAGAAGAATTAGAACCAATAAGAGGAACCACAAGAAAGAAGAAACAAAACAAAACAGAAGGAAAAAAAAAAGTGAACAGTACGCTTTGATCTGCATTCAAATACCACAGTTCTTTCTCTGGATGTAAATAGCATTTTCCATCATGAGACTTTTGGAGTTGTCTTAGATCCTTGCATTGCTGAGAAGAGCTAAGTCTATCAAAGTTAGGCATTGCACAATGTGGCTGTTACTGTGTACAATGTTCTCCTGGTTCTGCTCACTTCACTCAGCATCAGTTCATACAAGTCTTTCCATGTTTTTCTGAAATCTGTTTGCTCATCATTTCTTACAGCATAATAGTATTCTATTACATTCGTATGCCACAACTTGTTCAGCCATTTCCCAATTGATGGGTATCCCTTCAATTTCCAATTCTTTGCACCACAGAAAGTTGCTATAAATATTTTGGTACATGTGGGTTCTTTTCCCATTTTTATGATCTCTTTAAGATACAGCCCTAGAAGTGATGTTGTTGAATCAAAGTGTATGCACATTTTTATAGCCCTTTGGGCATAGTTCCAAATTACTCTCCAAAATATTTGGATCACTTCCCAACTACACCAACAATACATTAGCATTCCAATTTTCCCACATCTTTTCCAACATTTATCATTTTCCTGTCTTGTCATGATAGATGTGATATAGTACTTCAGAGTCATTTTGATTTGCATTTTTCTAATCAATAGTGATTTAGAACATTTTTTCATATGACTATAGATATCTTTACTTTCTTCATCTGAAAACTGCCTGTTCACATCCTTTGACCATTTATCAGTTGGGGAATAACTTGTATTCTAATAAATTTGACTTAGTTCTCTATATATTTTAGAAATGAGGCCCTTATCAGAGACACTGGTTGTAAAAATTCTTTCTCTGTTTTCTGCTTCCCTCCCAATCTTGATTGCATTGGCTTTGTTTATGCCAAAACTTTTCAATTTAATGAAATCAAAATTATCCCTTTTGCATTTCATAATGTTCTTCATCTCTTGTTTGGTCATAAATTCTTCTGTTCTCCATAGATCTGATGGGTAAACTCTTCCTTGCTTTCTTAGTTTGCTTATAGTATTAGCCTTTCTATCTAAATTGGGTACCCATTTTGACTTCATTTTGGTATGCAGTGTAAGATGTTGGTCTATGCCTAGTTTCTGCAATACTCTTTTCTAGTTTTCCCAGCAATTTTTGTCAAATAGTAAGTTCTTATGCCAGGAGCTGGGGTCTTTGGGTTTATCAAATAGTAGATTACTGTAGCGATTGCCTACTGTGTTTTGTGTACCTAACCTATTCCATTGATCCACCACTCTATATCTTAGCCAGTACCAAGTAGTTTTAATGATTGCTGCTTTATAATACAATTTTAAGATCTGGAACAGCTAGGACACCTTCCCTAGCATTTCTTTTAATTAGTTCCCTTGATATTGTGGAACTTTTGTTCTTTCAAATGAATCTTATTATTTTTTTCTAGCTCTATAAAATAATTTTTGGTAGTTTGATTGGTATAGTACTGAATAAGTAAATTAACTTAGGTAGAATTGTCATTTTTATTATATTAGCTTGGCCTACCCATGAACTACTGATATTTTTCCAATTATTTAGGTCTGACTTTATTTGTGTGAAAAGTGTTTTGTAATTGTGTTCATATAGTTTCTGAGTTTGTTTCAGCAGGTAGACTCCTAAACATTTTATAATGTCTATAGTAACTTTAAATGAAACTTCTCTTTCTATCTCTTGCTGTTGGACTTTGTTGGTAATATATAGAAATGCCGATGATTTATGTGGGTTTATTTTATATCCTGAACTTTGCTAAAGTTGTTTATTATTTCAAGTAGTTTTATATTTGATTCTCTAGGAATCTCTAAGTATATCATCACATCATCTGCAAAGAATGATAGCTTTGTTTCTTCTTTGCCTATTCTAATACCTTCAGTTTCTTTTTCTTCTCTTGTTGCTAAAGCTAACATTTCAAGTACCATATTGAAAAACAGTGGTGATAATGGACGTTCTTGTTTCACCTCTGATCTTACTGGAAATGCTTCTAGCTTATCCCCATTACATATAATGCTTGCTGAAGGTTTTAGGTAGATGCTACTTATTATTTTAAGGAAGACTCTATTCCTATTCTCTCTAACGTTTTTAATAGGAATGGGTGTTGTATTTTGTCAAAAGCTTTTTCTGCATCTATTGAGATAATCATGTGGCTTCTGTTAGTTTTGTTGTTGATTTTATCAATTATGCTGATAGTTTTCCTAATATTGAACCAGCCCTGCATCCCTGGTATAAATCCTACCTGGTTGTATTGTGTTATTCTCTGGATAAGTTGCTGTAATCTTTTTGCTAATATTTTATTTAAAATTTTTGTATCTATATTCACTAGGAAAATTGGTCTGTAATTTTCTTTCTCTGTTTTGATTCTTTCCAGTTTAGGTATCAGCACCATATTTGTATCAGAAAAAGAATTTGGTAAGGCTCTTTCTTTCCCTATTTTCCCAAATAGTCCATATAGTATTGGAATTGATTGTTCTTTAAATGTATCTTAGAATTAGCTTGTAAATCCACCTGGCCCTGGAGATTTTTTCCTAGGGAGTTCATTGACGGTTGTTCAATTTCTTTTTCTGAGATGGAGTTATTTAAGTATTTTACTTCCTCTTCTGTTAATCTGCATAATTTATATTTTCATAAATATGTATTCATTTCACTAAGATTGTAAAATTTATTGGCATACAGTTGGGCAATATAGCTTCTAATCATTGTTGTACTTTCCTCTTCATTGGTGGTGAATCTACCCTTTTCATTTTTGATATTGGTGATTTTGTTTTCTTCTTTCTTTTTTTAAAATTTATATTAACCAAAGGCCTATCTATTTAATTGTTTTTTCCCCATAAAACCAGCTCTTAGTTTTATTTATTAGTTCAATAGTTTTCTTAATTTCAATTTTATTAATCTCTCCTTTGGTTTTCAGTATTTTTAATTTGGTATTTAATTGGGAATTTTTAATTTGTTCTTTTTCTAGTTATTTTAGTTGCATGACCAATTCATTGATCTCCTCTTTCTTTATTTTATTCACGTAAGCATTTAGAGATATAAAACTTCCCCTAAGAGATTTAAAACTTTCACTGCAGCCTATAAGTTTTGGTATGTTGTCTCATTATTGTCATTTTCTTGGATGAAGTTATTGATTGTTTCTATGATTTGTTGTTTCACTCATTCATTCTTTAGGATGAAATTATTTAGTTTCCAATTGATTTTTAGTCTGTCTTTCCATGGCCCTTTATTACATATAATTTTTATTGAATCATGATCTGAAAAGGATACATTTGATATTTCTGCCTTTCTGCATTGGATTGTCAGGTTTTTATGCCCTAGTGCATGGTCAATTTTTGTGTGAGTGCCATGTACCACTGAGAAAAAAAGTATATTCTTTTCTATCTCCATTCAATTTTCTCCAGAGGTGTACCGTATCTAACTTTTCTAAAATTCTATTCATCTCCTTAACTTCTTTCTTGTTTGTTTTGTAGTTAGATTTATCTAGTTCAGAGAGGGGGAGGTTTAGGTCCCCCAATAGTATAGTTTTGCTGTCTATTTCTTCCTGTAACTCCCTGAACTTCTCCTCTAAGAATCTGGATGCTATACCACTTGGTGCATGTATGTTTAGTAATGATATAACTTCATTGTCTATAGTGCCTTTTAGCAGGATGTAGTTTCCTTCCTTACATCTTTTAATAAGATCTATTTTTGCTTTTGCTTTGTCTGAGATCAGGATTGTTAGCCCTGCTTTTTTTACTTCAGCTGAAGCATATTATATATTATACTCCAGCCTTTTACCTTTACCCTGCGTGTATCCTTCTGTTTCAAATGTGTTTCTTGTAAACAGCATATTGTAAGATTATGTTTTTTAATCCATTCTGCTATCTATTTCCATTTTATGGGAGAGTTCATACCATTCACATTCACGGTTATTATTACTATCTGTGTCTTTCTCTCCATCCTATCCCCTCCTCCCCTTTTTATGCTTTTCTTTCTCCTCTTCTCCCTTTCCCTCCTCTCTAGAGTTTTGCTTTTGACCACCATCCTCCCTTCTATCAGGCCCCTCCTTTTTCTTTCCCTTTTCCCTTACTACTTCTTCCCTCCCTTCTATCCCCCATTCTCTTTTCTTTCCCCTCCTACTGACTATATGGCAAGTTAAAATTTCTATACCTGAGTATGTTATTCTCTCCTTCAGCCAAATCCAATTAGAGTGAAGCTCAGACAATGCTCATCTCACTCCCTTCTTTCCCTTTACTGTAATATGTCTTTGTGCCTCTTCAGGTATCATCTTCCCAGGTAGGGATGTAAACAGTTTATGCTTATTGAATAACATGTTTTTCCCCCTTTCCTGTTTACCTTTTTATGCCTCTCTTGAGTCTTGTATTTGAAGATCAAATTTCCCGCTGAGCTCTGGTCTTTTCATCAGGAAAGCCTGGAAGTCTCCTATTTCATTGAGTGTCCATCTTCTCCCCCAAAAGATTATGATCAATTTTGCTGGGTAGTTGATCCTTGGATGTAATCCAACCTCCTTTGCCTTACAGAATCATATTCCAAGCCCTCTGATCTTTTAATGTAGATTCTGCAGGCTCCTGTATAATCCTGACTACGGTTCCATGATATTTGAATTGTTTCTTCCTGGCTTCTTGCAGGATTTTCTCTTGACTTGATAATTCTGGAATTTAGCTACAATATTCCTTAAGGTTTTCCATTTGAGATCTCTTTCAGGAGGTGATTGGTGGATTTTTTCAATGACTATTTTACCCTCTGGTTCTCGGCCTCAGGGCAGTTTTCCTGGATGATCTCCTGAAAGATTGTGTTTTTTCATCATGTCTTTCAGGTAGACCAATAATTCTTAAGTTGTCTCTCCTGGATTTATTTTCCAGACCAGTTGTTTTTCCAATGAGGAATTTTACATTTTCTTCTATTTTTTTCATTCTTTTGATTTTGTTTTACTGATTCTTGATATCTCAAGAGTCATTAGCTTCCAATTGCCTGATTCTAATTTTTAATGAATTGTGTTCTTTAGTTAGCTTTTGTACCTTCTTTTCCATTTGCCTAATTCTACTTTTTTTAGGACTTGTTTTCTGTAGTTAATTGTTGCCCTTCCTTTTCCAAGCTATTGACTGTCTCTTGCATACCTCTAATTTCCTTTCCCAATTTTTCTTCTACCTCTCTTATTTGATTTTTAATATCCTTCTTAAGCTCTATCAAGAAGGCTTTTTGGGCTTGAGACCAGTTCATATTCCCCTCTGAGGTTTCAGATGTGGGTATATTGAGAATGTTAGCCTCTCCTGAATTTGTGTTTTGATCTTCCCTGTCACCAAAATACTTCTCTATGGTCGTTGTTTTTCTATGTTGCTTCTTGCTCATTTTGTTTGCCTTTTTTCTTGTTTTTAAAATTGATCTCTGCTTTTGGGACACAGGGGGCACTGTCCTAGGCTTCTTGTGCTGGGGGCTCAGGCCTGATTACTGTTTTGGTGAGGTGGGACTTACCTCCCTTCCTATACTGGTCCCCTTCAGCCACAGCAAGAGGGACCTTTCCCATTAATCCCCCTAGCCTATCAAGCTAAAAGACTGTTGTATCTAGTCTGTCTGCTGACTCTACTATTTCAGGATTTTTCCTGGGACAATATTTTCTGGGTTTTTGAAGGTCAATAAGGGTGGGAGAGAGTGACTTACTGCTTATTCTGCCATCTTGGCTCCTGGAAATCTAAATAGGTGACTTGCAAACATTCAGTCTGTGTACTTATAGCTCCAGGAGCAGCACTGCTACTGCTGCCATCACTGCCACCACTGCCGCCACTGCTGCCACTGCTGCCTCTACTGCTGCCACTGCTGCCACTGCTGCTACTGATTCAGTCACTCCCAAGGCCTATTCCTGATTTGCTGGTGCAGGGGTTGTAGAGGCATGCCCTGCAGCCCTGTGCTGGACTGTGATTCTATCTTACCCAGTTCCCACAGTCCCCTCCTGCTGACCTTCTAAGTTGTCTGTGGTGTCTGTGGGATGAGAAGCCTAGACCCTGCCACTGCTGCTGGTGATTCAGTCCCCTGAAGCCTGCTTCTGCTTTGCTTTGGCCAGGTCTGTGCTGCACCCTGCATGCTGAATGCTCCTCTCTCAGGCAGGTGCCACAGACGTTTTCTGTTAGCCTTCTAGGTTGCCTTGGGCTGGAAATCTGCCTCACTCTGTCTCTTTTGTGGATTCTACCACTCTAGAATTTGCTCAGAGTCACTTTTTAGAGGTATTTTAACATATTTTGGGGAGAGCTCAGGCAAGTCTCTGCTTTCACTCTGCCATCTTTGCTCTGCCCTTCTGCCTCTTTCCATGTCCTAAGCACTTATCACAGCACTTGGAACATAGTAAAGGCTAAATAACCATTTATTGATTGAGTGATAACTTTGTAAGGCATTACCACTGACATTATTATTCCCATATTATCCATGATAAGACTTTGGCTCAGTGAGTTTATGTGACTTCTTGTTGCTCTGGTAGTTAGTGTCAGTAGAAGGATTTGACCCCAGGGCTTCCAAACTCCAAATCCTTCATTCTATCCATTGGGCCAGGCTATATCTCGAGGAAGAAACCTTGATGGTTATAGATTTAGAGCTGATGGGATCTTGGAAGTAATCTACCCCAACCCCTTCATTTGACAGATAAAGAAACTGAGGCCCAGAGAGAGAAGTGACTTTTCCAAGGTCACACTGGAAAATAGAAAAGCCAATTACTCTGACTGAAATCTAGCGCTCTTTCCATGACAACATATTTACTGAACACCTACTATGTACAAACCGTCATGTTGGGCACTGAAAAAGAAGTAAAGGAAAATGAGACATGATTTTCATTGTAACTCCACAAGGAATTTGTTATCTTGGAGAGGAATAAAATATTATGTTCATAAATCATTGTGATATAGAATAGAACATAGCATATGAATAAATAAGATAAGAAGTTTTGTGATCAGTCAATAAACATTTCTTAAGTGCCTACTATGTGTTAGGCATCATGCTAAGTGCTAGAATACAAAAAGAGGCAAAAGACAGTCCCTACCCTCAAATAGCTTACAGCATGTTTAGACAGAGCTACAGCTAGGAGCTGGCAATTTTTGATTACAGAGCAAGTACTGCAAACCATTCTGAGAGCAGGTTTAGTTAGCAGTGGGAAAATAGCCTAAGAAACCAATCGAGGGCCCTTGCACGGGGGCCATCGCCAGTCATCTTCACTTTTGTCTTGCCACTGGATATCAATGACTCCAGAGGAGAGAGTGAGGCTGATGACTTTGTGCAGCTCTGCCTCACTTAAGTTCAATTGAGGCACAAGTCAAGACATCACCCCTTGATGTCATTGGTCCCCTTCAAGAATGAAGGATGAACAACAAGACCCCTCCAGGAAATCAGGAAAGGCTGCTAAATTGGACGTGGGAGAGCAAGACATTAGTGGGATGAGGAGGCCCATCCCTGATGACCATCTAGTAATTTCCTATTTTAATTTTGAACTAATTGTTCTTCCAATTCAATACAAAGCTCTTTTGTCCTATGCTATATATAGAAGAACTGCCAATGCTGTTAGTGCCCTCAGAACAGAGACCTTGTTACCTCACATAACCCTTATTACAGCTCTGAGGTTGAAGCATCTGTAGATCTGTTCTGACAGAGGGGATCAGGGAAGGCTTCATGGAGAAGGTGGATCTAAGAAGAACTTGTAGAATTTCATTATACAGGATAGAAAGAGTGCATTTCAGGCACTGAGAAGCCTGAAGCCATGGAGAAGCCTGCGCCATAAGCAATGGTGCAGAGTCAACAAGCAAGTCAGGAGAAAATCAGCATAGGAATAAGGGCAATGGGGGGGTAGACCTTATCTCCTGTCATTGACTGACTAAGCTTTCAATCAGCAGCAGACTAGGCCATTACCTACTAATCTAATACAAGAAGAAGGTCCCAGGCAGGATTCTGGGGATGCAAAGTATCTGCTGCTGGTTCCTAAGAGCCAGAGCAATAGCAGACTGTTGAATCCTCAGAGTGCTGCTCGGTGTCTCCCTCACCAACTCATAAACAAATAGATGGGGAAAGGGAGATTTAAAACTGCACCGGAGGCTCTGCCAGTTGAAAGCTGTAGAGGGAACGGTCTCCTTCCCCTGTAGATTAGCACACGTACTCTACTCATGCATATTTTTATTTGCCCCGTAACTGAGCTCTAATAGTATAAAATTTTAATGTATGATCTTGATAGAGACCCTAAGAAAATATGTACACATGCTTTGAATCCACAAAAGTCTCTAATGGGAGACACAACAGGAGACACAACATTGATGCACAAACCTTTCCTTCTTTCCCCAGCATGGTGCTCTTGAGCAATACTATGGGCAAAAGTTGGCCAGTGGAGAGAAAAGGAAGAGAAACAAAAGGCTGTGATAATCTATTGGATAACCACCTCCTGAGCAACTGAGAATTGGGCCTGCCTATCCAAAGTGGTAATTGGTCAGGACAGCAGGTGTGCTGGTTGGGAGGCATGAGGCATTTGACTGCCCAGGAAGAGAAAATGGTAGCAAAGCACATTAGAGTGATTCAATGCAAACTAAGCCTTCCAAGGTGCCTAGCTGGAGTTTTTAATCTCTGTCACATCAAAATGAGATCTGATAAGACTTGCATAACTCATAAAGGAACGTCAAGCCAAGTGGCTTCTATATTTAAATTTGAAGAAAAAAAATAACTGATGCAGATGCTTCTGTGCAGAGTAAACTTCCCTCTTTCCATTTTCTCCCACCCTTAGCAGCTGTTGTGAACATAAACCAAGTGTTTTTGTAACTGTGTTTCATAAAAAGAAGTCACTGGAAAGTGGGTATGGGGAAGGGGGTGGAGGAGGTTATGAAGTGAACCAGTCCTCTGATGGATTCCAGACCCCACGCTGAGCAGCAGGTGGCTCTCTGGAACCTGCCTGAGAACATGCTCAGCCAGACTGCCCAAGGATGATCTGACCCTTTCCCATTCTTTGCAGATGCAGGGCAAACTTGAGTGGGGAGAGAGGGAGCAGAATTGGAAAGGTATCTGGACCTCTGAATTCCAGGGTCCTGAAACAGCTGATGCACCCCCAAGAGAACAGAAGAAGGCTTAGAAGGTGGCCAGCAGGCAATTGTCAATAATGTAGTGACACAGGGTGATCGCGGTGCAGTCGTTTGGTGTTCTTTGTGCCTAAAATCCCTGGCACCTTTGAGTACAGACCAACTCACAACCTCTCTACCAAAATACATGACACTGAGAATGCAAAAGTTCATCTGGGAGGTGCCCAATGACTCCAGAGGCATACTGCTTAGCCTTAAGAGGTGTCACTTGGCTGCTTTGTGTTCCCACTTGTCAAAAACAATCAACTGTACAGACCGGTCAAAGTATAAGACACAGATTAGGAATAATAGTCCAGAGATTCAGAAGCTCCCCATGGTAATTGCTTTTATATATGCCTTAAAGCAGGAGAGGAATAGATGTTCCTGTTAGGGATGAGGGAAGCTGTTGCTACCTTTCTGCTCCCATAGCTCAATTGTCCTCCCTCCACGATTGTACTAAGAGTAAAAGCAGCTGAGTCTGGACTTCAGGGATGGCAGCATTTCCAGGGAGCTGGATGTCTGCTGAGAAGGCCATGAGGTGAGCAATAAAATGTAATGAGAGCCTGAATGCACCATGCAGCTTTATGGAGCAATATTCCAGGCAATTAGATGGGTCAAACTGATGAAAATTACTCCTGAAATTTGTGCTGCAGAATAAGGCTTTGGAAAATAATCTGGCTGTTCAATCAAGACACCAAGCATTTAGAAGAAAAGACAGACTCTTACCACTGGGAACTTTATTTATGATATTGTTTTGATGCACAGGGGAAGAGTTGATGGACAATTTAGTCTATGCTACATTTTGGAAGGGGAGTAACATTTACTTTTAAATTTGCTTTTGGATATATTTTAAAAGAAGAATTCACTGATTTCAAGTTTTTATTGCCTTGTCTCTTGAACGTTTTGAAAAACTACAAAATTTTAGTTTGTATATCTCTCTGTCTTTGGAGAAAATAGTTCAGTGACACTGAATTTGGAGCAAAAAAGCAGCTGGGTTTGAAACCACCTCAGACAATTACTAGCTATGTGCCCTTGGGCAAGTTGCTTAATTTGTTTACAGTAAACTCAATAAACTTTTTTAGCTCCAAATTTGCAATGTATGTCTCCTCTGATGAAATTTATTGGAAACAAAATTCATAGAATTGGAATTTGGGAGACCTATGTTCTGTGGAAGAGATGAATGAGCTAAGGGACCATCTGAAGGAACTGTTAGTCAATTTCCTTATCATTCTGTATATAGCATTCCCTGTAGATAGCACCCATCGTGGTGGCACAGAATGTTATTGGGAAGATCCAAATATATGTAGACTTGGGAAAAGAGAACTAAAGTGGACTGATATACCAGGTGCTGAGTTCCGGAAGCCCTGAATTGTTTGTTAGGCAGCAACCACTGGATTTCAGTCTTAGATTCACATGGTTTTTACTGTCAGATGTCAATGTCGAAGGAAAACAAAGGGAAAACACTGCGTCTGCTCAACAGGATTCTGCCAATTTGAGCATATATATCCCCCAAGGATTGTCAAGGTCACTGGCTACATTTCAGTGGTTCACGGAGACGGTGTCTGGAGATATACAGTACTTAGAAGTGTCAGTGTACTTGGATGATTTCCATCTCTTTTGAAAGACTTTGGAAGAGTCTTCACTTAGGAAGTAACTCAGTCACCTAGGGCAGGTCACTGAATCTCTTTTAATGTCTGTTTTGCTAATCTATCAGATGAGAATGATAGATGCTGCTCAATTGACCTAAGTTATTTGAGGAATCACATAAGACACTAGATTTTGAAGACAGTTTGAAAAGTCAGGACTATGTAAATATGAAGTCTTGTATTATTATTTAAAGTCTAAGACAAAACCTAGCTGCCTTAATTACCTCAATTCAATAACCAGAATGCCTCAATGTCATAGTGTTAACAAAGCAAAATCAGCAGGCCACTGAACTGTGGGGTTGGAAAGACAACAGTAACCCTGAGAAATATTCCAATCTCTTTCTCATACAGGAGCTACCTGAAGCCAACCTATAAATACAGGAAGCAATAGGAAATTGTTGCTGATGTTTTAGACTAGCCCTTGTGAGGGAGGGTTCTACATGTAAAGAACTATAAAATGGCAGAAGGAGAAAGGAGACAACTAGGTCATTGTAGCTGAACAGTCTAGGTTGTGGTGGAAATATTCCTTGCTGTCTATGGCTGTATTACTCTTGTACTGTGAGAATTCCTTGGGGTAGAATGAAAATGTTTTATGTGGGGGCAGAATGGAAGTGTCTTACATGCCACACCATGCTGCCAAGCTGCCCGGGGTCTGAGGTACAAAGAATGCCTCAGGGATTGACGGTGATATATCTATATCATACAATATCAAAGGCTGTGTCTTTGACTTTACCTTGGGAATTGTTCTCCTTCCCTTGGGGGTGTCTGTGTCAGAAGTTGGAAAGCTGTTCCAGTTAGAGGCCAAAGGACTCTGACATGTGGTACAGTCAAGGGCTGCAAAAATCAGTGGCCACGTTTTCACTCAACTATCTCTGCCTTCCCTCAAAGAGACTTAGGTAGGCTCTACATTGGTTAGCATAAGGCAGAGATCTTGTCTTTGTTATCCACAGACCTCCAAGTGTCCATGGGTAGATTTCAGTGATTCTATGAACTTGGAAGGGGAAAAAATGCATATTTATTCCTACTAATCTCTAATTGAAAACTGGAATTCCCTTTGGTTATTTAAAAAACATCATTCTGAGAAACATTCTGTAGGCTTTACCAGATTGCCAAAGAGGTCAATGACACAATAAAAGCTTAAGAGCCTCTGACATAGAGGAAAAGAATTCTGTATTGGACCCATTAAATGTTATTTCTTTACTTGTTTATTCAAATGTGGGAAGAAATGATATATTATTGAAAAAGAGTCTTCTCATTAGTCAAAGGAAGATAAACATTCACCTCATGGGCCACAATCTAGCTTTTTTATTCTCACTGTCTGAAGATAAAGCTTTTCAACCCAGTTTCTCTAGAGAGTTCTGGGCTTTGATTGAATGAACATTTATTACATGCTTATTGTGTGCAATCTTGTCTTGTTCAGTCGTTTCAGTTGTATCTGACTCTTCATGACCCCATTTGGAGAGTTCTTGGCAAAGATATTGGAGTGCTTTGCCATTTCCTACTCTAGCTCGTTTTACAGATCAGGAAGCTGGGGCAAACAGGGTTAGGTGATTTGCTCAGGGTTATGTAGCTAATAAATGTCTGAGACTGGATTTGAACTCAGGTCTTCCTGACCTCAGACCCAGCACTCTATCCACTATGTCACCTGCCTGCCCCGGCAACTGTGTATGAAGCATTGTGCTAAGGTCTTGGAAATAATAAATAAAAAAGCAAGACAGTAGCTGCTCTCAAGGAGCTCACATTCTAATAGGGAGGAAAACACACAAAGGAAGTTTTAGCTGCAAGCCAGATGTAAAGGTCTCATGATTCTCAGGGTTTAGTGGCAAAGAAGATAGTAAGAATTCTTCTTTAATGTCACTTCAGCTGATAAAAATCCTATCTATTTCTGATGGTGAGCCCTTTGATAGTGCCAAGGACTTTGGTGGAGAGAACTTTGGTAGCTGGACTAGAAGCAAGGCTAGTGGTCTGAGAGGCATTGCTATCCCTTGGATTCTTTGGTTCAAGGTCCTAGGCTATCTCCATTGTAGTTGGAAGTGGTAGTAATGATTTTATTTGCTTAACACATGCCTCCTCCTGCTTCTCCCTATAGTGAATGAAAAACCCTAAGAGACAGTTTCTGGGTAGTCAAGAGTCAATTTATCAGTTAGGCTAGCCAGCAATCAATAAATCGATGGTTAGTGGTTTCTCTCAGTAATTAAAGAACCTCCAAATGAAGACCCTAAGAGCCTCAAACGCCTTTCTGAAAGGAAATGCCCTGACAAGTGAAAATCAACCCTGACTGGTGGACATTTAATAAGGAGGTAGGTTAGAGGTCTTCAGCCCCTCCTGCTAAGAATCTGACTTGATCATGAGACTCAGCAGCCTCCAACAATTTGGACAGGGGAACCCATCTTTACCCACACCTCTCTGGTTGGGCTTCTCCTTCGTGAACTGGGTCACCCTTAAATCTAATGGAGGGGTACAAGGACAAGGACTCCTTTCCCCAGGGTAAGAACTTACGCAGACTGAATTCTATTTATAGTCTTAAGGTGTCCTGGTTTTGTGGGGTTGCACCCAAGATGGAAGATCACATTCCTTGAGGGCTAGGAGTAATTTTATCAATCAGCCATATCCTTCAGACACTGACTTTAACAAAAGCTGGGCCTTAATGAGGAAATAGGAGAAAAGCCCGTTTCCTAATTTAATAATTGGTTATTAATATAATAATATAATAACAATTAGTCTCATCCCTTGCTGCTTTGGTTTCTTAATCACTCTGGATAGGGTAAGAAAGGAGCTGGGATGACCACATCAACTATCCATCAGAGCAGTAGTACTCCCTGGGGACATAAAAGGGATGAGTCAGAGCTCAGGAATTCCTTTGTCTCAGGTGTGGTCAGAGGTCCTGTGCTATTTTAGAGGCAACCTATACAGGGAAGCATACTTCAATTGATGAGTTGCTTCCCTGGCCCAGAATAACTCAGAAGTCGTCAATTACTTGAAAACAATAACAATAATTAAAACAACAGCTAGCATTTACATAGCACTTGAAGGTTTGCAAAAAGCTTTACATAGATTATTTCATTAAATACCTATTTTACAAATGAGGACACTGTGCTTGGATGAGATTAAGTGACTTACCCAAGGTCACACAGCTAGTGAATGTTTAAGGCAGAATTCAAACTCAGTTCTTCCAGACTCTTAACTCCATCTTGCTATCCAATCTCAATGGGTGCCAGACTGGACCACCCTACCCAGCACCCTTTCATCTGGCATTTACACTGCCATGACTACCTAAGATGTTGTTCTGAGGTTCCCCCTGCTCTTCATCCTGTTTGTTGCCCTGTTTTAAGTTCCCTATGTCTCTGTTCTGTCTTTCTCTTATATGACTGAGAGGGTCATATAAGGAAATGCTTCCACCGTAGAACCCTGCAGGCCTGGCCCGTTCTTTAATTTCTTCTCTGACTGCTTCGACCTTAACATCCACCTGGAACGTCATATTCAAAGTACTATTAAAGACTTTGGTCTCACCAATCCATCCTAAATGCTGACATCTTCTGTACTTATTTCTGCCCCTTCCTCACCTCTTCTCAATCCTTTGCAATCTGTAACAACTCCACCAAAACTACTCTCTCTGAGATTATCAGTGATGTCCTGACGGATAAACCCAACAGCTCTTTCTCAGCCTCTATTGATCCTTCTCAGTCATTGTCACTGTTGACCACCCCTTCCTCCTAGACACTTTCTCCTCCCTGAGCTTTGTGATACTATAATCTCCCGGCTTTTTCCACCCGTGAACCTGACTTCATTCTCAGGCTCTACATCCATGTCTCAACCTCTTTAAAAGGGTATAGTCCAACACTCTGTCCTGTGACCTCTTAATTTCTCTACCTTCTTTCTCAGTGATCTCATTGTCTCCCATGAATTCAATTATTACCTCCAAGCAGACGACTTCTAGTCTGTATATATAGCCCTGATTTTCTCATGACTCCAGATCCCTGTCATCAGCTGCATCAAACACAGTGTGACAAAAAGGAACTCATTATCTTCACAATGTACCCTTATCCCAATTTCCCTTTTGCTTTCAAGGGCACATCCTTCCAGACACCAGGTCCACAACATTGGAGCCAACCTTGACTCTTCATCCTTCTCACCTACATCTCAGTGTCCAAGTCGCTAAATTCTACTTCATATCATCTCTCTTAGCCTTCCGTTCTCTCCACCTTCATGATCACCCTTCTGGCTGAGGCCCTTTTCACCTCTTGATTGGACTTTGCAACAGCTGCCAAATTATTGGGGTATTTATAAAGCACAGGGTTAACTGTCACTGTGCGCTCATGAAGCTTCAGTGACTCCCTCTTGCCAGTAGGATAAAAAATAATGCTAATATTTATATAGTGCTTATTGTGTGTCTGATACTGTACTAAGCACTTTAAAATTATTATTTTTTTATCCTACAACAACACTAAAAAGTGGATGCTATTATTATCCCATTTTACAGATGAGAAAACCAAGGCAAATGGAGGATGGATGACTTGCTTAGAGTCACACAGAGAGTAAGTATCTATCTGAGGTTGGATTTGAACTCAGGTTTTCCTGACTTCAAGCCCAATGCCCATGAACCACCTGGCTGTTCTGTCTATTTGGCAATTACACATCTTTGCATCTAGCTTCAACCTGTCTTTCCATACTAAAACCTATCACTCTCCCTTATGCACTCTACATTCCAGTCAAATCAACATACTTGCTCTTCTGAACACATGACATTCTCTGTCCTGCTCCACTTCATAGAACCCATAGCTTTCTTTGAAGCCAGTCTAAACTGCCCTGTTCTCAGGTAGCCTTATCTGATCCCCCACGGTTGCTAGTGCCTTCCCAGCCAAGAATTATCTTGAGATTTCTTTGGGCACATTCTGCATCTACTTATATGTTTGCATACCATTTGAGAACATAGACTTTCATTTTTATCTTATTTCAAGACTCAGCTCAAAATTCACCTTCTGCCCCCCCCCGTCACTCTCACTGCCCCTCCCCCACCTGCTCATCACTTCCCTTTAAGATCCTCTCCAATTTATTGAGTATAGATCTTGGTTATACACAGATATTTGCATGTCATCTCCCCCATTAGACTGTGTGCTCCTGGAGAGCAAGGATATTTTCTGATTTTGTTTTCTTTGTTTCTCCAGCATTTAGTATAGTGCCTAGGACACAAAAAGTGCTTAATAAATGACTGTTGACTGACTTTCTCTAGTATGTAGTGTGGTGCCTAGATCATAATAGGCACTTGGTGCCTAGATGATAGTAGGCACTCAATAAAAGCTTATTGTATTGCAGTGGAGGAAGGTATCTGCTTCACATTACCATCAGTCCTCCAGGAGGAGTGTCTAGGACAGGCAGTCACCCTCCAAAAAAACAACAAAACCAAAACAAACAAAAAACCACCCCTGCCTTTGGCATTTCGATAAAAGAATGAGCATCCTTTGATTTGTACCCCAAAGAAATTTTTTTAAGTCAGTCAATCAATATCAGGGCAACTAGGTGGCTCAGGGGATAGACCATGGAGCTTGGAGTCAGGACAGATCTCTGCTCAAATCCAACTTCAGGTACTTACTAACTTTGTGACCCCGGCCAAGTCACTTAACCTCTGTTTGTTTTCTCATTTGTAAAATGGGGGATGTTAATAGTACCTACCTTCCAGGTTTGTTGTGAGGATCATATGAGATAATAATTATAATTACATAATAATATATAAATATATAATAATAATAATAACAATAATAATATAAAACATTTAGCATAATGCCTGGCACATAGTAAGCGCTATAAAAATTTAAGCTATTATTATTGTTAACAGGGCAGTTAGGTAGTGCTGTGGATGAGTGCAGGGCCTGGAATCAGGAAGACTTCAAATCTGGCCTTAGATACTCACTAGCTGTATGACCCTAAGCAATTCACTTCACCCCTTTTGCCTCAGTTTCCTCATTTGCAAAATGAGCTGGAGAATAAAATGGCAAACCCCTGCAGGATCATTGCAAAAAAAACCTCCAAATGAGGTCATAAAGAGTCAGACGTGACTGGACAACAAATTATTATTATTAATGTTAGTTGGGCAGTCAAGAAGCAATTATTAAGCACTTACTATGTGCCGGGCATAGTGCTAAGCACTGGGGATCCAAGAAAGGGAAATATATGGTCCTTGCCTGCAAGAAGCTCACATTCTAATGGGGGAGACAGCAGGCAAACAACTATGTACAAACATGATGGAGTAGAAAGAGAGTAATAGTGGTGGGAGGTGACTCTTTGGACCTCCCCAAGTCTGGGGGTGGCAAAGACACTGTTACCCAGAGGAACGACTGTCCTATGCTCATTCAACCCACAACCACTACACTGTCCTCTGAGATGCAGAGGGAGTGACCACAGAGTAATGGGATTGTTTATACTAAACAACCATATCCTAAGTTTTGCATGTTGGAAGTTTCAGTCCTTCCAAACTGTCACCTTGGAACTCCCTGCAATGACTCCAGGGGCGGTGCTTCTGTGGCTTAAAAAATGTGTGTCCCTCCTCTTCTTTGGGGCTTTTCTTCAGAGACTGAAGCACATTCTTTTGGTTTTCCTCCATGGAGACAAAGCTTTGTCCTTTGAGCATGGATATGATTTTTGGAAATGGCAAAGAGTCCTTTGAAGCCAAGTCTTGTGAATAAGTGGAGAATACCATTTTGGATAAAAAAACCCAAAAAACCCAAAAAAACCAAGACATGACTGTAAAATGAGACTAGTCATCTTATGCAGCTTATAAACTGACTCCAAAGGCAATTCCCAAAGACATAGATTCAGGGCAAAGGCAGCAACTCTGGAAAGCATGGCCTGATCCAGGTGAAGACTTTAAAGGAAAACATCTATTCAGCTGTTTATGTTACATGGTGTTCATTAGAAAGGCAGTCACTTTACCTCCTTGTCCTGCATAACTTGTGGAGCAGTTTTCATTTAGAGATGAAACTAGGTCAAGGTGACCAGTACTTTCTGTCAAGAACTGGAATTAAAAGGATACCGATGGTACTTCTATTCCTTCAGTTGGCAGAAGTACCTGAACTTAACAATTAGCTAGTGAGTGTAATTAGTTCAATTAGGGAGGTATCAGTTTGTACTTTTTCCTCCTCTCTCCTTCCCATGAATGTCCTGGGGTCATAAGTCTTTCCTTCAGGTTTCTTCTTTTCTTGTGCTATCTTCCTCTCTCTAAACTATTTATGCCAGATTTGTGTTTGGGCTGCTTGCTTCAGGCTCCAGAATTTCTAGTTTTAGCTCTTCTGTGAGTGGTTTGTTCAAAAAAACACATAGAGGCTGTTGATCTCAAAGAAAGTTTAGAAAGAGGTGGGGAAATCTGAAACAAAATATGTGTCCATTAACTGGGAAATAACCAATCAAATTATAGCATATGAATATGGTGGAATATTATTGCACAGTCAGTAAGAAATGGCAAATATGAAGAATATAGGAAGTCTCTCTAGTTCTTTGGTTCAAAGAAGGAAAGAAAAATCAAAATAAAATAAATATTTATTTAGTGCCTGCCATGTCTAAGGCACTGCGCTAGGCTCCAAGGATACAAAAACTGAGATAAAAAGCAGTTGCTGCCTTCAAATAGCTTACATTCTATTAGAAGAGGCTAGGTAAAGGTGGTGTGTTGGCAATGTGTGTGTACCTACCTATGGCTGTCTGTCTGTCTATCTATCTATTGGCAGCTAGGTGGCACAGTGCATAGAGTGCTAGGCCGGGAGTCAGGAAGATTCATCTTTGAATTCAAATCTGACCTCAGATACTTACTAACTGTGTGACCCTGGGCAAGTCACTTAACCCTGTTTGCCTCACTTTCCTCATTTGTAAAATGAACTGGAGTAGAAAATGGCAAACCACTCCAGTATCTCTGCCAAGAAAACCCCAAATGAGATCATGAAGGGTTGGACATGAATGAAATGATTGAACAACAACAAAACATATATATATAGGTTTATGTATTGCATGTATGTATATAAACATGTGTATATTTCTACATGCTTTATCCCCTCTGCTACCCAGCTACTAGGTAGTACAATGGTTAAAGTATTAAGCCTGGAGTCAGGAAAACCAGAGTTCAAATTCAGCCTCAGACACTTTTGAACTGAATGACCCTGGGCAAAGTACTTAACCTCTCAATGCCTCAGTTTCCTCAACTGTAAAATAGGGATAATAATAGCACCTACCTCACAGAGTTGTTGTGAGGGTCAAATGAGGTATCTGTAAAGCTCTTAGCACAGAGCCTGGCAGAGGGTAGATACTTAATACATGCTTTTCTCCTCTCTTTACCTCTTTTTTTACCACATTGTGGCCTCTGAGTATGGAAATATTTGGGCTCAAATGGGCCTTCCTAGACTTTTATCAGAAGAGTGCATGTTTGCCTGTCTGATCCTATCACCAGGCATAATGAATGCTTTGCCCCTCTCTGCCAGAATGGTTCATTCATTCCCCACCATCTTTAATTCCACAGTACTATATGTACACAAGAAGACTGCTGTCAGTATTTTCCTACCTACCACCTCAAACATAGTTTCTCTTGGAATCGGAAAGGTATAAACATTAACCTACCTGATAGCCAGAAGGAGAGGAGTAGGGGTAATCCAAACATTCTTTTCAAGATATTTCTATACCTAATTTTTTTTCTGCATGTGCCTGGTGATTTGTGAATTTACACCATTAATTTAAAATAACTCTTCTTCCCTTCCAAAGGACTTACAGTTATAGTTATTCAAACATAAAGGATGGGTTCACATTAGCTGATACTTTCTTGTTCTCATAAAGGAAGCAGCCTCTAAATATCTACAAGAGATCCATCCAGACGCTAATGACCTACTCTGTCCACTTGTCTTTGTTTTAATGGAACAGGTGATTATTAAGTAAAATACCATTGTGGTCCATAGTTGCTTTTTTCACACGATTATTTGGCCAAGGGAATTCCTTTCCAAGAGTGTTAGAAAATGCTGTCTAATTGAGAGGGCTGGCTTGTTAAATTTCAAGTCTGCCCATTTGAACTTGGGTCTAGGTATTCTTGTATGTTCTAGAGATAATCCCTTAAAAGGTAACAGGTTGTTCTGTCTCTATCTGTGGTCAGTAAGAGGAGACCAGGAATCTGACTTCAGCTGGACAGATGAGAAGAAGCTACTACTAATGGGAAGAAGTGAAAACTCTCACAATAGCTTACATTTTGTTTGGTGCTTTATGCTTAATTATACACTGAAACCTCCAGATGTCAACATCTGACCACCTCTTACTAAAAGTGTTCCATATCTAACACAGAATAGAAATCACTATTGCTTCAAAAGGGAGTTAGCTTGCCATTGACTTCATGATACAGATTTATCACTAGTAAAACCTTTGGTACTCTCTGTGTCCAAAACTTCAGGCAAAGCCAATTAAGAATACTAAAATCCTAAAGCTATGCTTCTCCACTTAAAAAAACAAGAAAACAAATAACAACAACAGCAAGCAAGTCTTATCCTGGCTCACATCTCTCCTTCTCAAAGAACAGCCTTACAACAGCCAGTAAAATGAACCAGTCAAAGAGACACCAGTGAGAAGTTTTGCTTCTCTACTTTCACCCGTTGCCTATAGGCAACTTTAGAGTAAGAAAGAAGCTGGTCCGTTCCTTGGTGATACCGTTATAGCTATTGCTTACCGCTCCCACAATTCAGCTACCACAGTACGATTCTACCATGCAGTCCAACGTCTACCTAACTTCTCATTATCTACATAATCTGCCACACTAATGGTCCACTCTCATTTCTCATGCCCTCTCAACTCAATTGGTAAAGGACAGATTGCAGCCAACTCCTTGGAATCTCACATTTAGAGGGAACCTGAGAGACCATCTAGCTCAATTCACACCCAGAGAAGAATACGCTCTGTAACGTTCTCAACAAATGGTAGTCCAGACTTTTCTCTAGTGAAGGGGAAGCCACAACATCCTGCAGCAGCACATTCCACTTTTCAACGGTGGAATTTTTAGGAAGCATTCCCTTTCAAACTTAATTTTTAGGCAACTTCTCCTAACCAACTGCCACCTATTATTCCTCATTCTGCCCTATGGAAAAAAGAAGAACCAATCTAATCCCTCACCACATGACTACAGAGCTCTGAATGCTTGAAAACATCTAGTGTGTATCCCTCTCGGTCTTCTCTAGAATCCGTTAAGTTAATCTTATTGCCCATATTTGAAGCTTTTTCCCCGCTATTCATTTGGAAAAATTTTAGCTTGTTAACGTCTTTCATAAAGGGCAGTACTTAAACAGAACGCAAATGCGCCCTATGTGGTCTGACCTGAGATGGAAATACTGGGGCTAAAATCTTCCTCCCTCCAGATCCTACACTTCTCTCGCCACATACCTTATATTTTAATCAGATGACTTTCAGGGTCGGCCCATAAATAGCTAAGTTCAAGGTCCCTTGAAGGCAGGGACCAAGACTCCTGATTCTTTTGTTCCACAGGCTTCCTAATATCTAGAGGCAGAGCAGTAATGATTTCTGGGGAGAAAAATGATTGTCTTGATTGCTCAACTGGCTTTAGAATGCCAGTAAGAAGAGAGATGCTTTCCTAGTAGTAATAAATCTTCCCACGATTTTCTATAAAGCACCTACTTCTTGCTGAGGCTGGGAGTCTTGGGGGATCTTGCCAGAGGCCTTTCCAAGGAGATCACACCCTTCTAGAGAAGCCCATTCCCGAGTTCCCTTTTGTTTGTCCTTATTTTTCATTTTCAAGTTTGAGCTGTGTGCTCTTGGCAGCAGAGGACTCCTTAGGATGACTAACACATTACAGGCTCATCAGTATTCTAGGATTACGGGTAATGTTACTGGCAGCCCACACTGGGGAAAAGGTAACCTCTGGAATTCTTAGTTACCAGTTTGTTGTGTCAACATTCTTGGCTGGAGCTGGCACATACGTAAATCTGATGGCCTTCTCCTCCTCCTCCTCTACCCCTCATTTCCTGCCTGACATGGGGCTTTTTTCAATTTTAGGTTATTTATTTTTAGGGAAGCCTCAGAGAGTATATGAAGAAAGGAGAAAGGAGAAAGTGAAATAACTTGCAGGATGATTGCAGATGGCAAATTCTGCTCATTTCTCACTTTAATCAATCTGCCTTGGGCAGCTCCCAATCAGACTTCCTATGTTCTGTTGGTAGGCACTGTATGTAGGCATTGCCCATGGTCGCTTTCCTCCTATAATGGTTTTTGTTGTTCTTTATGCAGAATTGGGAATTAAAAAAGAAAAAAGCCACTTCACCTAACCAAAAAAAAAAAAAGCCAAAACAAAACAACTCCCCATTTTTTTTTTAAAGGAACACTCACTACTGTTGACTTCATCTTTAAAAGGGCTACTTCCTGCTAGGGAGCCAAAAGACCCTTACAACTCATGTGGGTAATTAGTATCATTAGTGTTTGTACATAAACAGAATCCTATTTCTTAGACCTCAGTTACAGTAAGTGTTCTAAATGATTCTTAGGGGCATACATCTTCAAGTCCTATTTGTCAAGCTGTATCAATTCAACTGGCCATTTGTAGCACGAATACATGGGGGTTTCTGATGCCTTCTGAATATGTACTCATGATCCTGAAATCAGTAAAAAGAAAAAAAAATAAAAACATGCAAATAAAATGAAGCCCTGGGAAGTGGCATTTAAAACTTAAAGGAATAAAGAGACAAATGAAAATTGCAAAATGAATTTGAAGGTCTTTGGCAGAAGGGTGTGTCCTTATTGACAGATTTGATTATATTAAAGTATAGCTACATTTGGGATGGACAACATCCGAATCTGGGACAACAAAGATGTGAAGTTGCTCTCTCATCACATATTACCTTTTTTCCATCTTCCTCATGGTTCCTCTGGCCATAATTTTTTCTTTTGACTGGCCAAAGTCATCTGTTTCAGTGCCTCACCCATGTCTGTCCCTATTCCTCTTAGTCCAGAGTGCTCATGCTTCAACATAACCAATCTCCTGCCCTGCAAAAAATTTCCACTTCCTCAGTAAGAATAATCTCTCTGAGGTGTCAAGAGGAAAGCAATATGATTAACACTTGCAAATGCCTCAAAAGATATCAGATTTACACTAAATTATATAATCTTTTGGGCATTTTAAAACTAGACCAGTTGAGCCAAGGGAATCTCTGATTGGTAGAATTTCAACTAGTGAGTCAAAATAAAGAATTTTCTACAGATAAAAGTTAGGGTAGGGTTTGTTTTTATTTATTTATTTTTTAGGGGGGAGGGTGGAGCAAGAAGCCTTCTTATCCTTTAAATTTTATTCTTGTACACAATTACCTATACTACATATGAATAAGGTCACTATAGTTCTAAGTAAGGGCAGGGTAATCCATTGAAGAAGGGTGATTTCTTGACTTGAGGACTGTGGTATACAAAATTGCCCCTGGTTGCTCTAGATCAGTGATTTCCTCATTTACCAAGTGAGTTGCACAGGACAAACAGTTGAGTTCAAAATCCAAAGTGGATTGAAATCTATATCAGAGACCTCATTACATTATCTTCCCCCTCAAACCCATCTCTCCTCCAAAGTTTCCAATGTCTGTCAAGGACACCACTATCCTCCCAGTCACCCAGGTTCATGAGCTTAGCTTCAACCTCCCTCTTACTGAGTCCACATCTCCAATCAATTGCCACCTCTTTCTACACCCTCCATAACCCTCCGTTCTGTCACTTTTCCTCCATTCACGCTCTATGTCACATGCCCTTATCACCTCTTGCCTAGACAATTGCAATAGTCTCCACATTGGTCTCCTTACCTCAAGTCTCTCCCTATTGCCATACTCATCCTTCACACAACTGCCAACATTGTTTTCCTAAAGCACAGTTCTGACCTTATCAACCCCCTACTCAATAAACTCTAATCACTCCCTACTGACTCTAGTATAAAATATAAACTGCTCTACTTGGCATTTTAAACCCTTGGTAACCTGACTCCCTCTTCCCTTTCCAGCCTTATTATATTTAACATCCCTTTATGCATTCTGTAGTTCAGCCAAACTGAGCTTGTTGCTATTCCTCACACAAAAACCCAACTGAAATATCCAAATGTGAATAGAAAATTCAGATAAGAAACCATCTATTAAGCAGAATGACCAAAAAAAAAAAAGAATTCATTAAGCAGAATTGCAAAATATTCACCATCTTGGCTAGCTACACTGATCAAATCACCTAAATAATTATCAAATAATTATTTTTTTCAAGTCTGCCCTATACCCCAAGACATACACACACACATACACAGAGGAGTTGTTAAAAATAATGAAATATATTTAATTGCATTGCTTGTATTAAGAAAAAACAACTTATTAATATTCAGTGAAAACAAAAATATTTTATACTGTTAATAAATAAAATTAAAGCATTTAAAATATAGCTTATTTAATTTTATTGAATCCCTTTTCATTCCTTTTTGTGTATCTTTTGTACTGTATAATTTATTAATAGAGTAGTACATGCATGTAATTTGTAGGTAAATAAATACACATATACTTAGAATGTGTGCTCAATTTTTTTTCTGTTAGGGATATGATCAAAAAAGTTTGGAGATCAATGCTGTAGCCAATTAGAGTTCCCCATTCTACTGGGTTGTATGAAGCAAAGAAGCCCAGGAAGCCTATATTCCAGGGAGCTAATACTATTAGAATTTTGCTCTAAGGAGCTTGATCTAATGGTATGAAGGAAACTCTTCCACTCCCCTGGAGAGATTTGTTCTACCCTGGAAGGAATATCTTCCATGACAAATCTTAGATTCTGCCTTTAGAAAGTGAATCTCAAGAATTCAATTCAAATTAATTCAATTCAAACAAACCTTTCTTATGGTCAATAAGAGCCAAGATTAGGAAAGAGAGGAAATTACCTAAGGTTTAACATGCAGAGGAATATATCTATGTCTATATCTATATCTACATATATATCTGTATGTATATGTAGATAGATATTTGTATGCATATGTATATCTATTCGTATATAATCTATATACACTCATATGTGCGTGTCTGTGGATATTTTTAATAGCACTTTTTAAGGCGTATATTTAATGCCAGAAAATTCTGCTCTCCGTGGCATATAAGGTCTCCTGCATTTGAGCCTTCCTCTGGTGGACAATATGCATTTTTAAAATGGGATAAGGATGGGATGGCAAATTTCAAGCATTATCTAGGGTACATAAATGCCAAGCTTGGTATCGAAATTCTAGTCTGGGTATAGCACAGTGCTAAGTGCTAGAAGACTCATTGAAATAAAAGTGAGTATTCCCTCCAGTGAGTCAGATCATTACCCATTTGTACTTATCTACCCTGTACAACTCTGTTCTGTACTCTCCCATAAATTCAACACAGAAGCATCCCCCTGACAGGCTAGGTGCCTTCCTTACTTTCTCTTGATAATGGGAGTACAGTTATCCCTTCCACATCTCAACTTTCCCTTTTATGGTTTTGATATATCACGGGTTGGCATAAGACATTAAATGGGAATTTTGGGGGAGTTCTTTGGAAGCCACAGACAACACATGAAAGCTAGCAGATGACATGCAAAGGTCAGCAGAAAACACAGAGTGTTTGAGCAAATACTTAAATGCAAATTTTATAATAAGGTACTGTAAATGCCTCATAAAAGAAAAAGAAACAATTCAGACTTCTTTTCTGGTATGAAGGGAGGAACAAAAAATTTTACATGGGTTTCCAGATCATGTGGGTGCTGCACCCTTAAACCCCATGATGTAGAAAGGTTAACTGTATACCACTAGAGAACATGTGGTACCCATATGTAATCCTTCACTCTTGACATACAACCAGCCCATCTTTTTTACTCATACTTTGATGACATCCTTTACCCCACTTGTTGATAATACCCTGTAATGCCTTCCTTCCCCCATTGCCTTATATTTACAACTCCGTATTTCTTTTGTATTGATTCTCTTCATGTTTGTTCTGTGCATATGTGAACTTGTCATCACCCTCAGAATGTAAGTAGAAAAGTAAGTAGAAGTAGGGAAAAAACCTTTCATTTTTCAAATCTGTACCCTAGAACCTAGTACAGCTCCTGGTATGTAGTAGGTGTTTAATAAATACTTGTTGATTGATTAATTGTAAAGTATTATGGTTTACTGGTATCTACCATACACCTTTTGATTGTCTTCTGAGTATATTAATTACATACAATTTTTCAAAATACACTGTATAATCCTTCCAGGTCTAGTGACATAAATTCATTGTGAACAGCTAGGCCCACTCTTCGTCATGACTCACTTTTCTTGAGTTTCAATTTCCTATTAATCATTTTTGTTTTGTCCTTTTCAATCTAAAAATTATTCTCCTTGATAGAGAAAATCAAAATAAAATAGGAGGTGAATAGTTCTGTATTCTCCTGGTCACTTTTAATTGTTTTTCCATTCTCCCTGAAGGGCAGTTTCATCCTCTTTTTGATCATTCTCATAGAGATTTTTTGAATTGTATGTAGTTCTCCTCTCTGGGAAAATCCCTTTAGATGTACCCCACCGTTCCAGCCTGCAATGGACTTTTTGTATGCTGATTTTGTCATGTATTAGCTTTCCCTTCCAGTTTTGCGTAATCTACAAACTTCATCCAAGTCATTGATAAAAATTTTGAACAGATCATGGCCAAGAACAGGGCCTTACTTCACCCTAGTAGAGGACTCCCTGCAGATTTACATTTCTCTATTAATCACTGTCATTTTGGCATTGTTATTCAACCACTTCCCTATGGTTTATTCCCTATTTAAATTTCTACTCATTGAGCTCATAGGTCTCTCCTTCTAGCAAAGGAGTCCAAAAAGATCTAGTGTGGCTTTGACAAAAGCCTTGCTGAAATCCAGGTAAACAATGTCTATGGCATTCCCCTGATCTGATAATCTAATTACCCAGCCTGGAAAAGGAAAGAAGTAAGCTTAGTCTGACATAACCTGTTTTAGCTGAATCCTTTGACCCCGTAATCACACTCTATTAACAGAGGTAGAGCTTCCAGGAATAATGGAACTGAATCTGACCCTTAGACACTTACTTGCTGTGTGACCTTGAGCAAGTCACTTAATCTCCCATGCCTCAGTTTCCTCATCTATAAAATGGGGATAATGATAGAACTTATTTCACAGGATTGTTGTGAGGATCAAAGGAGAGAGCATGTGTAAAGTGCTCTGCAAACCTTAAATGCTGCTGATGTCATAGTTCTGTTGGATTCTGTCCTGGTCTATCCAGACTCTATCAGGAATATTATGCTCAGTTCTAGGCCCACTATTTTAGGGAGCATATTTATAAACTAGAGAATGTCCCAAGAAGTATAAGCAGAATGTGAAGAAGTTCAAGGAACTGGGGCTATTTAACCTGAGATGAGAAGACTGAGATCCACAGTAGCTATCTATCTTCAAAGGTTTGAAATATGGTGATATGGAAAGAAGGGTTAGATGTTGTCTTTAGCCCTAGAAGGCAGAATTATTAGTAACAGGAAAAAGTTACCAAAAAATTTTAATAGGTAATTTTCTTAATAGGTAGAGCTATTCAAAGGTAGAATGGGCTGCCCCAGGAGGCAATGGATTCCTTGTCAATGGAAGTCTTTGAGCATAGCCTCAAAGGATCACTTGGGAATATAAAAGAGAGTCTCACATGGATCGGACCATGAGACTATTCAGTCCCTTTCCATCTCTGCTGTACGTACTAGGTCATTCAACCTTCAAATGCTCAGGTTCCAAACAAAAGGTGTCAAGAATGTCAATAATTCAAAGATCTATGATTTTTATCATGTGGGAACTTCCATTACTGATGCAGGTTAGACCTGCTCTACAATTTATAGTGCTAGGGAATTGCCTGAGGCTTCCGTAAATAAATTCAATGATTTTAGAATTGTGTGAAAATGCGCTTTAAAAATTTCTCTGAGAATCATAGTCAAGCTCATTGATCTATAGTTTAAAGAATAAACCTTTCTCTCCTTTTGGACAATGTAGAACATATATGCTCTTCTGTCCTACAGCATCTCTCTTGTTTCCTATAGGTAAGGGAGGAGGTCTACTTCTACCCCATTAATGACACATGGCCTAGACATCTTGATTGAATCAATCAATTTTAAAAAAAATAAACTAGGTATTTGTTATACTATGTCATGGAAATGCTTGCTTTATTCCATAAATTAAAAATAAAATAATAAAAATTTAAAATGTAAACTAGGTATGAAAAACCCATAATGAATTTGAAAGGATCATAAGGGAACTAGGTCATTGCGTAAAGTAGATGATGACATACAGGATATCTCATGATTAGCTGAAGAGAAAAAAAATCAAATCCTATGGGTCTACAGATATCACTTCAAAATAGTCTGGGAATTTGACTATTTTAGTAGTGGTCGATTGAATAGAGGTTGAATATAGTGGTGAGGGACTTTTGAGAGGGAATTGCCCTTGGAGAATCAAAGAGAGTTTTCCTTCATTTTTCCCCCTTCCTTAAATCTGAGAAGATTTTTAAGTTTGAGAGATCCATCAGAGCTGGGTTCCCCACCAACTACTGGAGCACTTAGTGGAGACCAGAATTTTAGCAGCCAAAGAGTGATGAAATGCCTGTTGACAAGTATAGAAAGAATCACTCAAAGATGGTGATAACTTCTGAGAATGAGATCCTTCATGTTGAAAGAATTGTGGACTACAAACTCTAAAAAGACACCAAACCTTGGAAACTAGCAAAGAGCTATACCTATGAGGAACTTTATGAGGACGCAACGTGGAAAAAAAGATTCCTTGGCCACATGCGTTCTTTACATATGTGCCCTACTACCTGTGTACTGTAAGGTTGAACCATTCTCCACAGTGATCTTGTGTGAGCAAGTGAAGAATGTGCCCTTGATTTGGGGTCATTGTTCTTTTTTTAACAACTCAACTTGCTATGCCTATTTAGTAATACCCTTTCCTAAGAGTTATTAGAGGCTACTGGCTGAAAATTTAAAGTCTGTAGGTGGAGGGTTATGAGTGACAGTACTAGAAACCACAATTCCTCAGGGTTAGCCTGAGAACTCTGAGACAAGGTGTAGTTACCTGCTCTCTGGAGACTGTGCCCAACAACGGAAATAGGAATTGAGGTATTTTCCCAGGGAGGGGAACTACATACAATTTTTCAAAATACACAGTATAATCCTTCTAGGTCTAGCGATGTAAATTCATTGTGAATAGCTAGGCCCACTCTTTGTAATGACTCACTTTTCCTGATTTTCAATTCCCTATTAATCATTTTTGTTTTGTCCTTTTCAATCTAAAGATTATTCTCCTTGATAGAGAAAATCAAAATTAAATAGGAGGTGAATAGTTCTGTATTCTCCTGGTCACATTTAATTTTTCTTCCATCCTCTCTGAAAGGCAGTCTCATCCTCTTCTTGATCATTCTCATAGAGATTTTGTTAAAATTAAGATTTATTTTGGTTATTTATTTATTTTTCTTTTTGGTAAGGCAATTGGGGTTAAGTCACTTGACTAGGGTCACACAGCTAGTAAGTATCAAGTGTCTGAGGTCAGATTTGAACTCAGGTCCTCCTGACTCCAAGGCCAGAGCTCTATCCTCTGCACCACCTAGCTGCCCCTATATTGTTTATTCTTAACATTTATTGTAAGCAGCCCAAGTAATTCTGGGCTTTCAAATTCCTGGCATTATTAATAGATGATCATAATACTTTTTTATATTCTTTCTCAGTTACCTATCTTTCCTTATATCTTCGATACACAGTCATGGGACCATCACCCTTTGTCTTGACAATTGTCTCGCCACTGGACTTTGATGACTCTGGAAGGGAGAGAGAGGCTGATGACTTTGCACAGCCCTGCCTCACTTCTAGTCAATTCATGTGTAAGTCAAGACATCACCCTCGTGATGTCATTGGTCCTCTTTAAGAATGAAGTATCAACAGAGCCAAGATGGCGGAGTGAAAGCAGTGACTTGCTTGAGCTCTGCCTGAAATCCTTCCAAATACTCATAAAAAATGGCTCTAAACAAATTTTGAAGCAGCAGAACCCACAAAAGGACAGAGTGAAACAAATTTCCAACCCCAGACAACCTGGATGATTGATCAGAAAGGTGTATCGCACTGGGCTCGCAGGCGGCGTGGGCACGCAGGCAGGCCGCAGCCAACCTGGAGCAGGCCTCAGAGGACTGAATTGTGGCCAGCTGTCAAGGTTTACAGACTACTCAATCCACGAATGCCAAAGACAACTTAGAAGGTCAGTGGGAAAAGTCTGTTTCTGTTGGTGCTGAGAGAGAAAGGCCGGGTCTCAGCTCCATTCCCCAAGAGCGTGGCCCTGGGGAGTCAGCTGCTTTCTGAGCTTCCAGCCCACAGACTGAGGGGGAATCCAGTGACTGATCAGAGAGGGATTGCAGGGATCTCTTTGCCAGTGCTGAGGCAGGAATCTCTTGCTTTGCCCGTGTTTGGATCTGGATCACAGTTCTGGGCAGCGGTGCTGAAGTGAGGAAGAGCCCTAGTGTGGTGGAGATTGGAGTGGCTGTGGAGATAAAACCCTCCTCACAATTACAAAGCAGAAAGGAATATTTGTGGTCACAGGCCAGGAAAGGAATAAATACCTCGCCCCTTATCATACCACCTTGGAAGAACTGAAAATTTATAGGTTCCTACAAGTGTATCTGAAAACAGCTGTACAAACCCCTGAACCTTGGGCTAGTACATTCTCCACATTGAAAGCAGACCCTTACCTTAACAAAGAGTTTAAAACTCAGGTAATTGGCTGGGATCATGAGCAAGCAGCGCAAAAAAAGTCAGACTATATTATCTTACTTTGGTGAAACAGAAGATCAAAATATACAACCAGAAGAAGACAACAAAGTCAAAGCTCCTATATCCAAAGCCTCCAAGAAAAATATGAATCAGTCCCAGGCCTTGGAAGAGCTCAGAAGGGATTTTGAGAAGCAAGTAAGGGAAGTAGAGGAAAAACTGGGAAGAGAAATGAGAGTGATGCAAGAAAATCATGAAAAACAAGTCAACAGCTTGCTAAAGGAGACCCAAAAAAATACTGAAGAAAATAACACCTTAAAAAATAGCCTAACCCAAATGGCAAAAGAGGTCCAAAAAGCCAATGAGGAGAAGAATGCCCTAAAAAGAAAATTGGCCAAATGGAAAAGGAAGTCCAAAAGATTACTGAAGAAAATACTTCCTTAAAAATTAGAATAGAGCAATTGGAAGCTAGTGACTTTATGAGAAATCAAGACACTGTAAAACAAATCCAAAAGAATGAAAAATTAGAAAACAATGTGAAATATCTCATTGGAAAAACAACTGACCTGGAAAATAGATCCAGGAGAGAGAATTTAAAAATTATTGGACTATCTGAAAGCCATGATCAAAAAAAGAGCCTAGACATCATCTTTCAAGAAATTATCAAGGAAAACTGCCCTGATATTTAGAACCAGAGGGCAAAATAGAAATTGAAAGAATCCACAGATCTCCTCCTGAAAGAGATCCCCAAAGGAAAACTCCTAGGAATATTATAGCCAAATTCCAGAGTTCCCAGGTCAAGGAGAAAATATTACAAGCTGCCAGAAGGAAACAATTCAAGTACTGTGGAAACACAATCAGGATAACACAAGATTTAGCAGCTTCTACATTAAAGGACTGCAGGGCATGGAATATAATATTCCGGAGGGCAAAGGAGATAGGATTACAACCAAGAATCACCTACCCAGCAAAACTGAGTATAATCCTTCAGGGGAAAAAATGGTCATTCAGTGAAATAGAGGACTTTCAAGCATTCTTGATGAAAAGACCAGAGCTGAATAGAAAATTTGACTTTCAAATACAGGACTCAAGTGGAACATGAAGAGGTAAACAGGAAAGAGAAATCATAAGAGACTTATTAAGATTGAACTGTTTACATTCCTGCATGGAAAGATGATATTTATAACTCATGAGACTTTGTCAGTATTAGGGTAGTTGGAGGAAAAAAATTTATGTATGTTATGTAGATAGATAGATAGAGGGCACAGGGTGAGTTGAAGATTAAGGGGTCATATCTGGAGAATAAAATTAAGGGATGAGGAGGATTATACTCGGAGAAGAAGAAAGGGAGAGGTAGAATGGGGTAAATTATCTCACAAAAAAAAACAGAAAAGAAAAGTCTCTTACAGTGGAGGGGAAACGGGGAAGGTGAGAGGGAATGAGTGAATCTTATTCTCATAGGATTTGGCTTAAGGAGGGAATAACATACACATTCAATTGGGTATGGAAATCTGTCTTACCCTAAAGGAAAATAGGGGGAGAAGGGGACAAGAGAGCAGGGGAATGATAGAGAGGAGGGCAGATTGGGAAAGGGGTAATCAGAAGTAAATACTTCTGAGGAGGGACAGGGTCAAAAGAAAGAATAGAATAAATGGGAGGGCAGGATAGGATTAAGGGAAATAGAGTTAGTTTTTCACAACATGTCTACTATGGAAGTGTTTTGCATAACTGCACATGTACCCTATATTGAGTTGCTTGCCTTTTCAATGAGGGTGGGTGGGGAGGGAGGAAGAGAGAAAATTTGAAACCTAAAGTTTTAAAAACATATGTTTAAAAAAATGTTTTCACATGCTACTGGGAAATAAGAAATACAGGAAATGGGCTACAGAAGTCTATCCTGCCCTAGAGGAAAATAGAAAGGGAAGGGGATAAGAGAAGGGAGGAGATAGAAGAGAGGACAGACTAGGGAAGGTATATTCAGAATGCATGCCATCTTGGGGTGGGGGAGGGGGAGATGTGGATAAAATTTTGGAATTCAAAAACTTGTGGGAGTGAATGTTGAAAGCAAAAAATAAATAAATTTATATTAAAAAAATAAAAAAATTAAAGAAATGTTTTCATATGGTACTGGGAAATAAGAAATACAGGAAATGGGGTACAGAAGTCTATCCTGCCCTACAGGAAAATAGAAGGGGAAGGGCATAAGAGAAGGAGGGGGGAAGAGATAGAAGAGAGGATAGACTAGAGGAAGGGATATTCAGAATGCATGCCATCTTGGGGTGGGGGTAGGGTGAGATGAGGTGAAAATTTGGAACTCAAAAACTTGTGGAAGTGAATATTGAAAACTAAAAATAAATAAATTTATATTAAAAAAAAACAAAAACAAAAGCAAAAAAAAAGAATGAAGTATCAACAAAAACAACAACAACAAAGATACAGACATACGTATGTGTTATGTGTCTGTGTGTGCATATACATAGATAAAGACTTGGCTTGAGATAGTTTCATTAATATAGGGAACTTCTAGGTGAGGAAATCCCCTCTACAAATACAAGTTGGCACCTTCTCTGCAACTTAGAATCTGAGAGAGTTGAATAGAGCACTAAGTAATTAATTTATTTGTTCAGGTCACTTAGCCAATATAAGTCAGAGAAAAGTCCTGAATTCAGGTCTTCCTGATTTTAAAGCCTTCTCTTTCCCTCTTTTCTCCCCACTCCAACCCACTGCCCCATATATGTATATGTACATATGTGTGTGTGTATACACACACACACACACACACACACACACACACACAGAGTTATCCCTTCCACATTGTGGGGGTTAGGGGCATGGTGCCCCCATAATCTGGAAAATCTGTGTACAATTTTTTGGCCCTCTCTATATACCAGAGAAGAAGTCTGAATTTTTTCTTTTTCTTTTATGGGGTATTTACAGTACCTTATTGTAAAATTTGGGTTGTTATTATACAATACTATGTATATATTTTATGCCTTTCTGAGTTTCTAAAGTTTTTTGTGCTACCTGCTAGCCTTCGCATGTAATCTGTGGCCTCGGCAAAACTCTCTAAAATTCCCGTTTAATTTCTTATGATGACCTGTGATATATTGAAACCATGATGGAGAAAGTCACAATGTGGAAGAGATAATTGTGTGTATATACATACACCTACATATATAAATATACACACATACACAGACAGACACATACATATGTACATGTGTGTGTATATACATACACACATATATATATACATAGGTGTATATATAATATATAAGCATATAATAATATATGATATAATAACATAATATAATATAATATATAAATATATAAAACAAGTTCCTTGTGTAGCCACATTGACCTCTTTAGACCATTTCCCCGCTTTCTTCCTCAATGACTTCATTTCTGTTTTAGCCTCAGAGTTTCAGTCTTGAGAATTTTCGGTCTCTCTTGGGCTGCCGAGCCTTGTTCATTTCTGGCCTATGTTACTTTAATCGTCATTTGTCTTAACTCATTGAAATCTGTTCTCCTTATATAGAGTATATGTCAGGTTTGCCTGGTTTTTCATTTCTTATTTGTGACATCATCTAAGCTAGCATGGTCATAACCTCACAAGATTCCTTCTATTTCTGTTCCAGAAGCCCATTCCCCCTCAGTAGTTAGAATTAAGTCCAGCACTGCTGTCCCTCTTGATGCCTTCTTCACCTATAGATGATATAACTCAAGACTGATCAAGCGAGGCTCAGCCCCAGGAGAACATGGGTTTGGTGAACCTGTTCTTGAATGGCACTGGAAAAATACACCTTATTCCAAAGGAAAAGATTGGATTTTTTTAGGTGTTAGGGTAGTATTTTATATATCAAAAAAATATATTTCTGTGTAGAAACCTATGGGTCCACAGTGGAGAGAATTTGAGTAAGAACCAATGAAAGGAGAAATAGTAGCAACATTGTTATAGGAACATATTGTGGACATTCTAGGGCAGTTAGGTGGCACAGTGGAGAGAGCGGAGTCAGAAAGATCTGAGTTCAAATCTAGCCTCTTATTAGCTGTGTGACCCTGGGCAAGTCATTTAACCCTGTTTGCTTCAGTTTCTTCATCTGTAAAATGAATTGGAGAAGGAAATGGTAAGCCCCTTTAGCATTTTGTCAAGAAAACCCCCAGAAGGGTCATGAAGAATCAGACACTACTATACAATGATTTTACACACACACACACACACACAGGGAGGGAAGAAAAAAATAGTATTATGATAACTCTATTATATATTTAAAAGGAATAGCAAGTTGTACATAATAGATTTTCAGTTTCATATGCAATCACCTTTTTTTATACTAAAAAAAAATGAGTGCCTGCTGGCAATTAATTAAATATAGAGTACACATGTTAAAAAAGTAAACTGTACATAACAAGTTCTTAGGTTCTTGTATAATCTTCTTTTTGTTTTTTTGAATATTGAAATATATGTTTATTGATGACTTTTAAGTCTGTAACATAAAGTAAATTTTAAAAAAGAAAAAGGTTGAGCTTCTAAGAATAAGGAGGTGATAGTCCCTCCAAATGGGTACCCTGGGCCAACTACATCTTGAATATATTGTGTTCAGTTCTGGGTGCCATACTTTAGGAAGGACACTGATAAACTGAAGAGTGTCCAGAGGAGGGCAGCCAGGACAAGAAATGGCCTTGAGTCCATACCATGTGAGTCATTGGAAGGAACATGGGATGTTTAGCCTGGAGAAGAGAAAGACTGGGAAGGCTGGGAAGGAGGAGGGAGAGGCTGACATGACAACTGTCTTCAAGTTTTTGAAAGATTGCCATGTGGAAAAGGAATGAAAGAAATGAAAGAACCAAGAGTAATGCTTGGAAATTGTCAAAGGGAGCAAAAACTTCTCCTAACAATTATAACTATCTAAAAGTGGAAGAAAGTGCCTCATTGGAGATATTCAACCAGAGGCTACTAGATCACTCCTCAAGCACATTGTGGCAAGAATTCCCATTCAGGTATAGATTGAATTAGAGGACAGCTTCCAACTCTAAAATTCTATGATTTTGTGATTCTGCTGTACTCTGTACATACTTTAAGCACATTCTACACATCACTCCATTGTATATTGAATATTTGTGTAGAATCATCTAAGATCATAGATATTGTTACTGGTCCCTTCTTTCTCTATTTTGTCTTGGGTGAATCATTTGATATCTCCACTGTTATACTTCTTATGCAATAATAATAATAATGCTTTTTGTTGTTAGGTTGTTTCAGTCATGGCTGACTCTTTCTGACCCCATTTGAGATTTCCTTGGAAAAGATACTGGAGTGGTTTGCCATTTCCTTCTCCAGCTCATTTTATAGATGAAGAAACTGAGGGTTAAGTGACTTGCCCAGGGTCACACAGCTACTAAGTGTCTAAGGCCAGATTTGAATTCAAAGATGAGTTTTTCTGACTCCAGGCCCTGTATTCTAACCATTGTTCCATGGTAATAATAACAATAACATATAACAGTAAATAATAATAGCAATAACAACTACACTTAAAGTTTATAAAGTGCTTAACACTTATTATTACATTTGGTTCTTACTATAAGCCTTGGAGATAGTTGTTATTATTATCCCCATTTTACAGATGAAAAGATTATGAGAAGTCATGTGACTTGCCAAGGTCATATGCCTAGGAAATGTCTGAGACAGGATTTGAACTCAGGTCTTTCTGATTTCAGTCCAGTTCTCTATTTTACACTTAGATGTTTTACTGTAGTATGTGCTGTTTGGCTTAGCATGTGTATGGAGGGAACTTCTCTTCCCCCTCCACACTGCCATTCAGGTTAAAAGCTCCTTTCATGAGACCCATATCTCCAGGCAAACATATTCTTCCTGGACTTGATTAAGTGCTCAAGGTCCATCATTTCTGTATCAAAAATCTTGGTTTCAGAAGTATAAATCCCTCTGACTCCATCTTCTGAACTATCCTAGAGGGCACTGGTTGCTATTATGTTAAGTCATGACTGCTGCACCAGAACTCTACTCTGTGGGAGGAAAAAGTAGACGCAAAGGTGCGTAGACAAAGATTATCTTCTCCTCCATTTGTGCTGACTTTATGTCTAAGTCAACAAACATTTAAAATTATCCCCTCCTCCTACCCATACTGGAATGTATAGTGTCTACTTTTTCACATTTCAACCAGGAGATGGTGTAATGTGTTGAGTGTATTGTGGAGTTTTAAAATGGTTTTAAATTTGACACCTGCCTTTCCACCCTGGCTAATGGCTCCAGGATGGGATCCCTGAAGTATGCCAAATAATTGCAACTTCATTGGCTGCTTATATAGCATGTCTGGGTCCACTTAAGAAGCCTTTACATTCATCTCCCTTTCAGAGCCTCAACAGCTATTTCCTTTGCAATGGAAGACAAGCAAATTCTCTAAGTGTTACACAATTTCTCTTTTATGTGTATTCTTCTAGAATGTCTACCCATGTTTTTTTTTAATAATTCAAATTATGTGCTTCTTTTAAAAGCCCTATTTAAGTGCCTTACAGAGCTATCACTGCTTATACCCTAGTTCTGAAGAAGGGAATTATGGAACAAGATCTTAGTATCATATACTCAATGCTAGAGGAAACCTCAGAGGTCATTTACTCCTCTCACTTCATTTTATTGGCGAGGAAACTGAAGACGAGGAAGGACAAGTGACTTGACCGAGGTCACAGAGCTAATTAATAGCAGAGCTTGAACTATAACCCAGATCTCCTAAATCCTAGTCCAATGATCCTCCCACTCTTGGTTAAGCAGTAAGCATTTATTAACCACCTACTAAATATGCTAGGTATTGGAAGCACAAAGACAAAAATAGAGTCCAATCTTCATGGAGCACATATCAGAGAAAGACATTCATCTAGACCTTACTGCCCAATCCTTTCATTTTCTGAATTCTTCCAGCTTTTATAGCCTCTACCACACAATCCGGCACTTGGCGATTTGCTATCTTGCTTTGTCTTCTAATTGTTTCAAATATTTGCAATCTTCAGGGACAGCTCGTAGGAGACCATGATGCTAATGGCTCATCTTCAGTGCTTTTCCATTCCTTCTTTCTGTGATCATGTCTTCTTTTCAGCCTCACTCAGAGGCAGTTGGTGGTGCAATGGGTAGAGTGCTAGACTTTGGAAGCAGGAAGACCTGAGTTCAAAATTCAGCATCAGGCACTAGTTTTTTTTTTTAATATTAAAAAAGCATTTATTTAATAGTGCAAAAGATAGCTCTAAGGGCTGTCATCCAACAAGATTTTTTTGAGACCCTAGACAAGTCATTTAATTTCTACTGTCTCAGTTTCTTAATCTATAAAGTTGAGAGAATACTAACAACTTATGAATCAAATGAGATCATATTTGTAAAAGTGCTTTGCAAACCTTAAAGTGTTGTATAAGTGCTATTATCATTGTTAGTTTCACTTTTCCACTGGTCCTCCAATGTCTCATACTACTTCCCACTGTTGGACCCTGCCATGACTCCTTGGACCTTTCCCTTTACTTCCACCCAATTAAAATGCATTTCTCTCATGTCCCATCCTGTAGAGTCTTTCTGGGCGACTGGCTAGCTTGCCTAACAAACTTAATGTATTTAGAGTGTTTGTAGAATCATAGAATCTATGTTGGAAGGGGCATGAACATTGATTTAATCCTGTCCTCTGCTTCATGATATATCCTTAATAAATGGTCATTAAGCCTCTTCTTAAAAACAATGCATACAGGAAAATCCCTGCTTCTGAAGGCAACTGATTTGTTCCATCATTGCAAAGCACTACTCATTAGTTGAACTCAATCTACTTTTAACTTTGATCCATGGACGCCAGTTTCCTTATGTGTAGCTGAACACAGAAAAAGTGTAATCTCTTCCAGGTGACATTCATATTTTAACCAAAGGAGTGAATAAAGAAGGAATTTGGAGACAGTCCAACAGGGCCAATAGTGAAGATATTTGGGGGGTAGCAGCCTTGTAACCACAACACATAAAATGCTAGTTTGACATTTTGCTCCCCAACTAAATGCCATACTCCTTCAGGGCAAAAAATTATATCCTGAACTTCTTTGCCTCTCATCATCTTCCCAACATCTATGATATCCCTATACCATCTTTCTTCTCAGGCCATGATAAGAAGTTGGAATCAAACAAAACAATTCTGTAAATGCTCCACAATAATTGTCACAGGGACTGCAAAAACAACCTTAGACCATATACAGGACATCTCTTGGAATTTCTGGCTCCTGGCTAGCTTTCTGAAAGAAGGGCCCAGCAACCCTGACCTGCTTGTGCCTCCAAACACATAGGTACAGCACACACCCTTTGGCTATCTCTCTTTCATGTTCCTCTCTCTTTTTCCAGGGATTAACATTTTTCTATAAGATTACACCTTCTATTCTGGGATCCATCTAACGAAAAACCTCCACGTGCTGACATCTTTTCTACCTAAGTGCCAGCAATCTTGCACACACTCAAAGGAAGCCCCAGAAAATCATACAAACAGCTTAAATATCCTTCTTTTGGAATGCTTGTAAAAAATGAATGGATTTTCTTTTTGCCTTTACAGTAATCAGAAGAGACATTAACCCAAGGCCAATATACAGTTACTTAGACATTATTAAGCCCATCCCCTTGGAACTGCACACTGAGTTGCATAAGCTTTACAAGCCAGCATTCCATCTCGAAAATGGTTCATGCTTTTTCTTTGCCCAAATTCAGACATGGGCAGAAACAGAGATGCATCAGTTCAAAAAGTCACACTTTGTCTTTCTGGTATGGGCCATGAAGATGAGAGATGATAGGGTTTTCTGGGTAAATATTTATAGTGCTACATTCAGATGGCAATTTAGCACTTATTCCTGACCTCTGCCACTCCCACCCCCCTCTCTTACAGAAATAGTAACTGCCTCAAAAAGTGCTGGGCTGATTCCATGAAGAACATATGTTTACTGATTAGGGAAAACAGAAGAGGCCTTCTAATGTGAAAATATGGGGTTCCTCATGGGCTTGGGGTTTAAAAACAAATTACTGGGTTCTATGCATGTGTGGTTTTTATCCATGAAGTCGATCATTGTCTTTCCAGCCCAGTATCTCCCCAGGGAAGGATTGGTGAAGGCATCCACCCCCTTCAAATATTACCTATTGTCTCATAGTAAAACCACAGATAGATCTCATATGGTGTTTATATGCTGGGCAAGGTTAAATACAAAACAGACACTGAGGCATGCTGGAATGGTGAGGAAAGCTGACGACAGAGCAGGAATGTGGAGATTAAGGCTGGACTGCCATTGGAAGTACAGGCAAAAAGAATGTTAACTCTCAAGGTCCTGAACTTGTTCGGCTTGCAGTGGTATGTGCTATGGACTCTCTGTGTAACCCATGAGTGCTCTGCCGTGTGTGTGCATGCATGCACACACACACTCACATCCCAATAGGCTTTGAGGAGTGGCTGTGATCTGTTCTCGAGCCATGTGGTTGGAATCCACAAACCCAAAGTGACAGAGGTGTGAAAAATGTACTGCCTCATCCCCAGAGATAATTTTAAAATGACTGTTTTAGTGTTTAACACGATCTAGGCTCTGATATGACTTGCCCCATTTCTGAATTTAGGATATTTCTGAGTCATAGAATTTAAAGTTATGACATAAATGGACAAACCTGCCAAACCTTTCTCATTTTTGTTTTTATCTGCTTTATTCAACCAGCCAAATTTAAAGTCTCTTTACCTACCCCACCCCTCCACATCCATGCTACACAGATGGGAGAGGGAAAACAGGAACAATATATATGTAGATAAATAAATACAAATCATATATCAAATGCATATAAAATTATTTTGGTGGGAAAGAGTGCCATAGTAATTTGGGGGATTTGACTTAATTTAGAAGGTGACACTTGAATTGGCCTTGAAGGAAGCTAGAGTTTCCAAGAGGCAAATAGAGGCAAAGTGGACGAGCTTCTACAAGGTGAGGGATGCAAACTGTACAAAGTCATGGAAATGGGAGATTGAATGTCATATATGAGGAATAGCAAGAATTAGATTACATCAGCCTGGAAAGATAAATTGAAGCCAAAATATAAAAGGAGTTATTGAATGCCAAATGGAGGTGTTTGTTTTTAATCCTAGGGGCAACAGGGAAAGTGACAGGCTCAGACCTGTGACTTTAGCAACAGGATTTGGCAGCTCTGTGGATGATGGGTTGGAGAGGGGAGCGATGAAGGCAGGGAGACCAGTGAGGAGACTATTGTAATAATGCAGGTGAGAGGTGATGAGGGTGGTGGCTATGTGAGTGCAGAGAAGGGGATGGATGGAAGAGCTGTTGAGGAGATAGAATGAATAAGAATTGGAAACTGACTAGATGTGATAGATAAGGAATGGAGAGTGACCAGGATGAGGACTCTGAGATTGCAGGCTGACTAGAAGGATATTGAGGTTCTCAACAGAAACAGGGAAATTAGGAAGAAGAGTTTATTAGGGAACAAGGTAACAGGTATTATTTTGGGTTTCAGATTTTTCAGGTGATAGTGATGTGGGCTTGTAGCTCAGCAGTACAGGGACAGAACCAGACCTGGGATTTCACTGGTATGAGGAATTCTCTCTACCAATGCAGGTAGGACCCTTTTCTGCAACTTCTAGGCTTAAGTGAGATAGCTAGAGCATTGAACAAGTGACTTGTCTGGGGTCACATTGTCAGTATGTATCAGAGATGAGAGTTGAACCTTGTTGGTACTAGTTCTGAGGCTGGATTTCTGTCCACCACCTCATGCTGACTCTCTAGGGAGATAATAATAATAATAATGAGAGAACGATGAATGTGATTTCATCCCAGCTTAGTTGATACAGTGATAGAATGTTATCACATATGATGATTCTTTCATGTTTTAATGGTCTAACACCCTGTAATCTTTTTAGGATGTGGGAGCACTCTTCTCTGACATAATTAAAGGGAATAAACTCATTGGACAAGCAGGGTTTTAAATAGCTAAGCCCTAAGAACAGAGTTCAGTTTGAGAGAATGCTTTATGAAGGAGACTTTTAGGGGAGGGGAGAAAAAGAGGTTATTTCTTCCCCCTCTTCTCTGACTCCCACCTTGGCCATATAGTATTGAAGAGGAGCTATTCAACCAGTGGGAAACATCGCTTCTAATGGAGAACAGAGACACACACTCCAAACAGACGCAGAAAAAGAAAGAGAGTTACTTGAGGAAGGAAGCAGCATTGAAGAGTGTGAGCCCTCAAAGCAGAGAAGAGAGCCAGGCTTTGGAGAGTAGCAGACTCTGGGAACCCTGCTGAGCAACCCACAAATTAGAGACACTTCACCTAAGAAGAGCAGAGTGAGGACTTTGAAGAGAAAAAAAAAACAAAAACAAACTTCTAGGCCCCACAGTAATAGGAGCTGAATTGGCTGCATGTTCAAGAACTCTGAAATTACCTTATCTAAACATAATCTATTGGCTTTCCACATCTCCCTCTGCCTTCCCTTACCAAACCCTAGTCTTTGTTCACATCATGACCTCCGATCCCTGAATCCTTCAGTTTTCTCCTAGGCTATCTCACCTGCATTAGCCATTCTCTGCTTTTTTCCCCCATACTGACCCCTTAATGAACCAGTTCACCTCTATACTTCCTCTTCTCTTCAGTGCTTGGCTCCTCTTTTCATATCACTGGTTATACTGCACCAAGCCTCAGCCTGGGTTCTCTACCACCACTCACCATTCATCACCTTAACTCCTACAATGTGCTACTGAATGAAAATGTAGAAAATCATGCAACCATTTTGACTGGGTCCACTACATATTTGTGTTATACAATCTCAACTGGGTCCTCACTGCTGCTAGGCAATCCTATTATACCCCCTTTACCCATTCACTGTCCCACTCTCCACAGTGGCTCTTCCAAACCTTTTCAACCCTCCTCAAGCCTCCCATGTCTCCCCTTCCCCCACTCTCTCAGCTGAGAATCTTGCCTCATATTTTACAGAAATAAATCGAAGCCATTGACTATGAGCTCCCTCTTCTCTCCACTTCCTCATCTCCTATCACTAAAATGCTTTCTGCTTCTGTCTACTCCTTCACACCTGTCTCACATAATGAGATGGCCTCACTCAGTGCCAACCCCTCTACTTGTAGCTGACTAAACTCCTCAAAAAGACTGTCTACAATTAATGGCCTCCACTGTCTCTCCTCTCCATCTTTTCTTAACCTCTTACAACCTGGCTTCTGACTTAATCATTCCAATGAAACTGCTCTCTCTGAAATTACTAATGATCTTTTAATTGCCAGATTCAATTCTTTTTGTTTTTTTTCCCTCTATCCTCATTCTCCTTGACTTTTCTGCTGGTCTTTGACACTATTTCTTACTCTCTTCTCCTCGATGCTCTCTTCTCTCTAGGTTTTCAGAGCACCAGTCTCTCCTGGTTCTCTTCCTACCTATCTGATGACTCCTTATCAGTCTCCTTTGCTGGATTCTCCTCCAGATCACATCCTTTAACCATAGGTGTCCCTCAGGATTCTGTTCTGGGCTCTCTTCTCTTTTCCCTGTACATCACTTGATGGTCTCATCAGTTCCCCTGGATTTAATTGCCATTTCTATGCTAATGATTCTCAGATCTACCTATCTATCCTGCCCTAGCTTCTCTGCTAACCTCCAATCTCACAAGTCCAACTGCCTTTCAGACACCCCAAATCGGATGCCCAGCAGACATTTAAACTCAATTTATCCGAAAGAGAACTCATTATCTTTCTCCTGAAATCTTTACCCCCCTCCTAGCTTCACTATTACTGTAGAAGGTAACACCATCCTCCCAATCTCTTGGACTTACAACCTCAGAGTCATCCTGGATTCTACATTATTTCTCAATCCTTCATATCCAAGCTGTTTCCACTCTCTGTCAATTTCATCTTTGTGACATCTCTTGTGTGCACTACCTTCTCTCCTCTGACATAGCCACCACTGGAGTACTGGCCCTCATCACTTCACCCCTTGATTAATGCAATGATGGTGGGTCTGCCTGCTTCAAGCCTCTCCCCACTCCAATCCATTCTTCATTCAATCACTAAAGTGATTTTCCTATAGTACAGATCGATCATATCATCCCTCTTACTCAATAAACTACAGTGACTCCCTATAGCCTCTAGGAGAAAATACAAAATGCTCTGTTTGGCATTCAAAGCCCTTCATAACCTAGCCCCCTCCTGTCTTTTCAGGCTTCTTTTGCCCTACTGACCATCATGTATTCTCTGATCTAGTGACACTGGCCTCATGGCTGTTCATTCCATCTCTCTGTTCCAGACATTTTCTCTGACTATCCCTCATGTCCGGAATATTCTCCTTCCTCCCCTCTGACTATTGACCTCCCTGGCTTATTTTAAGTCACAACTGAAATACCACCTTCTACAGAAAGCCTTCCTCAATGCTTCTTAATTCTAGTGCCTTTCCTCTGTTAATTTTCTCCTCTTTATCTTGTATGTAACTTGCTTTGTATACATTTGCACGTTATTTCCCCCATTAGATTGTAAATGTTGTGAGGATAGGTACTGCTTTTGTCTCTTTTTGTATACCCAGTGCTTATCACAGTGCCTGGCACAGAGCAGGGACTTAATAAATGTTTATGATTGATTGATTGACAGTTCAGAGTAGTAACTGGAGGAAGGGGTCACAGGGCTAAGGGTATCTCCAGGGTGAGAACTGGAGCCTGGAAAGTAATAAAGCAGGTACTAGGACAGAAAGCAGGGCAGAAATTATGTCTCACAAATCAGGATTTACAAAGACAAAAAACTGAGTGGTCAAATTAGAGCATATGATAGAGAATTTCTCCCAAGTAACAGAGGCTCTTAAAAAGAAAATGAGAGCTTTGGAACTCAAAAATACAGTAGTAGAAGAAAATTTGGCAGAAGAGAACCAGAAAAATTTTTTTTGAAAAAAAACCACACACTAATACTATACAAAGCAATATAACTGACCTTGAAGACAGAATGAGAAAACACAAGGATCAGAGGCACCTCTTCCCACTCCCATCCCCAGAAAACTAATATAAATTTAAACACCTGATCCCACCCCAAGACAACTTAGGAGATGGCAGGAAAAATTTATGACAACAGGGTTGGGACCAGTCTGGAACACATGGAGCAGCAGCAGCAGCACCAGCAGAGAGCTTAGAAGGCATCTGAGACAGGCAGCAGCAGCTTTGAGATCTCTCAGTCCAGAGATGGTATGGGATCAGAAAAAGCTAATAAGGAACCATCTGACAACAAATAGGTGCAGGACTTGGCACTGTTTGGCACCTTTGTTGCCTACACACATCTCTGGGTTGCAGTTCCTGGTTAGAGTTCATGGGCAGATAATAGGAATGCCCATGGTTGGTCACAAAGAACTAGGCGACCTGGTCACAGTTCCAACATGGAAAGGAGCACTAGCACTTGTGGCTGTTAGAAAGCAGGGGCCCTTCCTGAGTTAAGACCAGAGCACAGACCAAAAGAGCAGTGACCACACCTCTCCCTGGATCACACCACCTTGGAAACACCAAAAACATGCAAAATCCCAGAACTAATTCTGAAAACAGAAACACAAAAAAGCATGAAGTTTGGGACTGTGCCTCCAAACCCCAAGGTGAGCAGAGCCCAACTTTAGCATAAAGGTAAAAGTGAAAAAACAGGCTGGGGAAATGAACAAATAACAAAATAAGAACTTGACCACCAAAAGCTGTTATGGTGGCAGGGAAGGTCTAAGAAACAAACTCAGCAGAAGACAACAACATGAAAACAGCTACAAGCAAAACCTTGAAGAGAAGAAAATGCAAATTGGACAAAAGCCTATCAAGATTCTTGGAAAAGTCAAAGAAAGAGATAAGAATAGTAGAGGAAAAATCAAGAAAAGGACTGAGAATGATGCAAGAAAATTATGAAAAGACAATTAACAGTTTGGTAAAAGCAGCACAAAAAAAGTGCAGAACTGACCAAATGGTAAAAGAGGCACCAAAATTACCTAAAGAAAATAATTCCTTAAAAAGCAGAACTGGGCAAGTGGAAAAAGCTCACTGAAGGAAGTAATTCTTTACAAATTAGAATTGGGCAAGTAGAAGCTAATGACTCCATTCGATATCAAGGAACAGTAAAACAAAGGCCCCCAAATGGAAAAAAATAGAAGAAAATGTAAAATATCTCATTGAAAAAAAAACCAACCAAACAGAAAAATATATTAAAGAGAGATAACTTAAGAATTATTGGACTACCTGAAAGCCATGATTAGAAAAAGAGCCAAGACAAATATTTCAAGAAATTATAAAGGAAAACTGGTTCAATATCTTAGATCTAGAAGGTAAAATAAAAATTGAAAGAATCCGCTGATCACCTCCTCAAAGAGATCCCAAGATGAAAATTCTCAGTAACATTAAAGTCAAATTCCAGAGCTCCCATATCAAGGAAAAAAATATTGCAGAATTGGAAAGAAGCTATTTAAATATTATGGATCCACAGTCAAGATAACAGAAGATTGAGCAGTTTCCATGTTAAAAGAGCAAAGGACTTGGAAAATGATACTCCAGAGGGCAAGGGAGCTAGGCTTACAACCAAGAACAACCTACTCAGCAAAACTGAGTGTAATCCTTCAGGGAGAAAAATGGTCACTTAATGAAATAGAAGACTTTCAAGCATTCCTGATGAAAAGACCAGGATTGAATTTAAAAAAAAACAAAACAAAACATTCAAACACAAGATTTAAGAGAAGCATAAAAAGGTAAACATGAAAGAGAACTCAGAAGAGGTTTAATAAGGTTAAACTGTTTACATTCCTGTATGGGAAGATGATACACATAATTCCTAAGAACTTTATCATTATTAAGGCAGTTAGGAAAAGTCTACATAGACAGAGGGCATAAATGTGAATCAAGTATGTAGGGAAATTCTTCAAAAAAATGAAGTGGTGAGAAAGAGGGATGCACTGGGAAAAAGAGGAAAGGAGAGGAATAATGGGAAATTTTTTTTCTCACATAAAAGAGATGAGCAAGGAAAAACTTTTACACTGGCAGGGAAGATGGCAGGGTAGGCAATGCTTAAATCTCACTCTCATTAGAAACCATTCAAAGAAGGAAAAATATACACACTACACACATGCACTCAACTGAGGATAGGAATCTATTTTATCCAATAGAGAGGTAGGTGGAGAAGGAGATAAAAGGAATGGAGGGGGAGGAGTAGTGGTGTTAAAAGGTAGGCTAGGCTAAGGGAGGCAGTGGTCAGAAGTAAAAGTCTTTTCAGGAGGGACAGGGTAAAAAGAGAGAGAGAAGGATAGGGTGAAAGAAATAGGATGGAAAGAAATACCCAGTTAGTAATCATAACTGTGAATGGGAATGGCTTGAGCTCACCCATAAAACAGAAGCAGATAGCATCATGGATTCAAAACTAAAATCTCAAAATATGTTGTTAACAAGAGACACACTTGAAATAGAGAGATACACACATAGAGTTAAAATAAGGGACTAGAGCAAAATTGATCATGCTTCAGTTGAAGAAAAAAGCCAGGGGTAGTGATTATGGTCTCAGACAGAGCAACACCAGGGAAACTACGTTTTGCTAAAAGGTGCCATAGCACATAAGCAATATAAAATAATGCCACAGCAAATTTCTCTGATAAAGGCCTTGTTTCTCAAATGTATAGGGAATGAAGTCGAATTGATAAAAACAAGAAACATTCCCCAATTGATAAATGATCAAAGGATATGAATAGGCAATTTTCAGAAGAAGAAATCAAAACTATCTATAGTTATGTGAAAAAATGCTCTAAATTATTATTGACTAGAGAAATACAAATCAAAACATTGCTATCACCTCACGCCTATCAGGAATGACAAATGCTGGAGGAGATGTGGGAAAATAGGTACACTAATGAACTGTTGGTAGAATTGTGAACTGGTCCAACTATTCCAGAGAACAATGAAGAACTATGCTCAAAGGGCTGGCTATAAAACTGTGCATACCCTTTGACCAAGCTTGTCAGTTTTAGCCTTTTATTTTGGTTGCCCCTGTACATCATTAATATGGTTCATACATGACCCAAGGAAGCTGAGAATCTATCTATCCTCATTGATGTTGGTGGCATAATATATGGCATCCTTTCAGCATGTTTACCCTTTAACCCAGCAATACCACTACTAAGTCTGCATCCCAAAGAGATCAAAGAAAAAGGAAAAAGGATCTATATATACAAAAGTATTTATAGCAGCTCTTTTTGTGGTGGCAAAGAATTGGAAATTGAATGGATGCCCATCATTTGGAGATTGGCTGAATAAGTTGTGGTATATGATCATGATGGTATACTGTTGTGCTATAAGAAATGATGAGGGGAATGGTTTCAGAAAAATCCTGGGTAGACTTATATGAACTGATACAAAGTGAAATGAGCAGAACAAGGAGATCATTATATATAAGTTGTTGTTGTTCAGTCATTTTTTTTCAGTTGTGTCTGACTCTCCATGACTCCATTTGGGGTTTTCTTGGCAAAGATACTGGAGTGGTTTGCCATTTCCTTCTTTAGCTCATTTTATAACTGAGGCAAACTGGATTAAGTGACTTGCTCAGGGTCACACAGATAGTAAGTGTCTGAGACAAGATTTGAACTCAGGAAGATGAGTCTTCCTGACTCTAAGCTTGGCTCGCTATCCACTGTGCCCCCTAGATACCCCAAAATATTAATAAAAGTGATAAAAACATAAATGATCAACTATGAAAGACTTAGCTACTCTAATCAGTACAATGATCCAGGACAGTTCCAAAGGACTCATGATGAAAAATGCTATCCATTTCTGTAGAAAAAACTGATGATCTCTGAGTGCCAATTGAAGTATAATTTTCTCACTTTATTTTTCTTGCTTTTTGTGATATGGCTGATACAGAAATATGTTTTGTATGATTTCAGATGTATAATTGATATCATATTGCTTCTCTTCTCAGTGAGTTGGGGAGGGGCTGCAGAAAGAGAGAAGATTTGAAACTCAAATTTTTTGTTAAAAGATCGTTAAAAATAAATAATAAATTCTTAAAAGTGAAAAGCAAAACAAAAAACTAGGAAAGACACTAGAATTGCAATTGAATATGAACTATTGCAATACTCTAGGCATGAGGTGATGAGGACCTGCATCAGGGTAGAAGCAATGTCAGAGAAGAGAAGGTGGCATAAGAAGAGATGTTACAAAGGTAAAATAGACAGGCCTTAGAAAAAGATTTTATATGGGAGGACAGAGAGAGTGAGGAGGTAAGAATGGTAGCCTGGGTGACTGGGGGTGGGGGGTAGGGAGATGGTGATACCCTCGACAGTAATAGGGAGGTTAGAAGGAAGGGAAGGTTTTGGGGCAAAGATAATGAGTTCCATTTTGGACATGTTGAGATTAAGATGTCTGCAGGACATCTAATTCAAGATGTCTGATAGGCAACTGGATGTCTGCAGAGAGGTTAGAGCTGACTATATAGATTTGAGAAGCATTAACATAGAGATGATAATTGTTTGAATGCTTGCCAGTTCGGCTCCAGAAAGGACCTTAGTGTCTGGTACCTTACCTTACCAGGTGATTTTCGGAATCTTCCTAAGACAATTCAAATGGAAACAGTTCAATTTTCTGGCATGGCACTGGCATATTATTCAGGTTTCACAGGCATTCAACAATGAGGTCAGCACAATAGCTCTGTAGACCTTCAGTTTGGTGCGCAGCCTAACACCTCTTCCTTCCACACTTTCTTTTGGAGACTCCCAAACACTGAGCTAGCTCTGGCAACACATGTGTCAACCTCAACATCTAGATGTACATTTTTGGAAAGTATACTGCCAAGGTAAGTGAACTTATCCACAGCATTCAAAATTTCTCCATTTGCTATAATCAATGGCTCCATGTATGAATGATGTGGTGCTTGCTTGTGGAGAACTTCTGTTTTCTTGGTGTTAATTGTTAGGCCAAAATTAGCACAACCAGCAGAGAATCAATCCATACTTTGTTGCATTTCAGCCTCAGAGGCTATATTGAGTGCATGATCATCTACAAACAAAATGTCACACACCAACTCTCGCTCCATTTTAGTCTTGGCTTGTAGCCTTTTCAAGCTAAATAATTTACCATCAGTGCATCTGTTGATCTTGGTGCCAATTTTATTGAAGGTGTCTGAAAACATTGCTGAAAACATCACATTAAAAAGCATGGGAGCAAGCACACAGCCCTGCTGCACTCCTTTGGTGACTGGGAAAGTACACAAGCATTGTCCGTTATTCAGCACCCAGGCAAGCATGCTGTCATGGAACTGGCATGCAATACTGATGAACTTCTCTAGACAATCAAATTTTGCTATGATCTTTGACAGGCTCTCATGACTAACAGCATCAAAGGCTTTGGTTAGATTGATGAATATTGTATACAAACCTTTATTATGCTCCTGGCATTTCTCCTAGAGTTGTCAGGCTGCAGTCACCATATTGACCATTCCTTAGTACTTTCTGAAGCCACACTGGCTCTCAGGTAGATGACCATCTTCCAGATGAAGGATTACTAGCTGTGTGACCCTAGACAAGTCACTTAACCCCACTGCCTAGCCAAAAAGCAAAAAAAAAAAAAAGTGAGAGTGGGAATTATAGAGGACAATCTGGAAAGGAACAGATGGAATGGGATTACTTGAAGAGTGGTTTGCCTTGGCAAGAAAAGCCATTCATTATGTGAGAGAGTGTGAAGGAGAAGGCATCTGGAAGATGTGAACAGAGGAAAAGAGGCAAAGAGAGAGCTGTCAGTGAATGGCCTTAATTTTTTCAGTAAAATGTGAGGCAAGATTCTTACCTGATAGGATAGGGGAGAGGGAAGCCATGGGATGTTTGTGGAGGAATAAAAATGTTTGGAAGATGTGCTATGGTGAGAGGGATAGTGAGTTAATTAAGTAGACATAGAAGGAGAGAGAGAAAAAAAGGTGTTTAAAACTTTAAAGCATGTTGTGGTTAAATTTCAGAAATTTAATGATAACCAGAAAATATTCACCTGACGAATCTGGGAGAAGGCTTTTCCCAAAATCTAATCCTATAATCAGAAGTAAGGTTTTGGAGTGGTTGGAAATGAGGCCAATATTATTAATACACTTAGTAGGCTACTCTCTATGACAGTGGCTAGAAGAGATTATCTCCCTAATTTTCCCTCATCCCATGAATAATACCTGAAATTACACAACTAGAAATTCATTCCTTTGGAGCAAAGCTTTGTCTTCCCTTAGAATGCAATTCAGAAGGGTTGTGGCATGGCCTCAGACAGACTTGGGAAAGACCTTATTTTGGAAAGATCAAGGTCACTCACTGCATCCTGGGCCATCCCCAGTCATCTTGACCTTTATCTTGACACTGGACTTTGATGAATCTGAAGGAAAGAGTGAGGCTGATGACTTTGTGCATCTCTGCCTCACTTACATTCAGTTCACATCATTGGTGCTTTTTGAGAACAGAGGAGAAACAATAACAATTGAGAAGGGTCACATTAAACCTTTTCAGTCATTTCTACCTAAGTGTGGAAGAGTTTATTAGATGCTTTTCTGAGAATAAGTGTTGATAAGTTGGAGAGAGAAGAAAACATGAAGACACTGAGTACCTGAAAGTCATAGATCTTCAGCTGGACAAGCCCTTAAAGGTGACTTGCTTAGGGTCACACAAGTCATAAGAAGCAGAACTTAGTTTTGAACTCAACTTAGAATTTTTATTTGTTGAATTGAATAGGGCAATGGTGTGAGGTGGTTAGGGGTGGGAATATGGTCGAGAATATAAACTCTACAGAGTTTTATCTCCTGGTTAAAAAAAAGAGTCGTTGCATCAATTACATATGTAGCATTATTCTCATGTTTTGAATCTGGTTGTGGTAGATGTAATAGAATTATGAAGAGGGGCTACTGCATTCTTTTACCTTTGAAATACTGTTATAACATTTGAGAGGCTTATGGAGTATAGTTTCCTCAAACCCTCACACAGTCACCTGAGTAGAAAGATTACCACAGAAAAGGAAAGAGCCTGTAGAAGGAGGATACACCATGGGTAAGGATGGCCTAATTCACCATTTTGTTGAGACTTGCCTCAGCTCCAAATATGGGGCAGTACATTGGGCAGGCCATCTAGCCCATATCTTGAAACTAGGAATCATAGGACAGAAGTAAGGAGGCCAGGACTGGCCAGCTCTTTACAGTATGATCCCTCACTCACCAGTTCTTTCCTGGGGCTCAGAAGTCCTCACTCAGTCAGTATACCTACATTTACATTGCTCCTTTTCTCCACTGGTAGCTCTTTGGAGCTTCTCACACTGAGGTTAGCAAGGATCAGGAGGTAAGGGAAGATCCCAGGAGACTTTGGCCCAGTCTCAAAGGATGTGAGACCACTCATGGGAGGTGAGAGCCATAAGGTGGCTGAGTGGAAAGGCCAAGTCTTATTTGGAGACATTTGTCTGCCCATTTCACTTCTGCCAGGAGAAGGTGGTTTATCAGTAATTACCCTATTAATGAGACAGCATTGTCTGCACTACAGGATGCCTGATATATTTTTGTCATCTTGTCACAGTGTTTTTCACTTTGGGTAAACCCAACACTTGGATAATTGAGGCCCAACTGAGCTCTGAATGTAAGCACACAGCCATCCGCTGTAAATACATAGCTAAGGTTAAAAATAGCAGCCAAGTCCTGATTCAGAAGGGATTTGATTGTCATTTTACACACCTCCTCTCTTCTCTGTAATATCTTCCCTCCTTTAAATAAGGGGGTGGCTTGTTACTTGTTTTCTTGCCCCTCCACCAGCACACACACAAATACCACCCCTCCTCCCAGGGGAGGTTGTATGGTGTACTGCAGATCTATAAAGAAAACACAAGAGCCCCCAGTGGAAAGAGAAATCTAATCATGGATTTGGCATCCGAACACAATTCGAGCTCAGTGCAATGTACTTAGAGCCAACTGGAAATGAAACCAGCACCCAAACCTGTCACAGTGTGGGCCATCCGCACTCAGTTTAAATTGGGTGGAAATGTTCCGGGCTTAGTGAAACAGAGCTGTGGATATGGATATGTATGGGTTTAGACAATGGGCTTTCCAAGGGCATTGTGATGTCAAATGCATTTGGCAGGATCTGTTCCCTTTTGCTCAGGCCTCTCTGTGCTGCTCTTGAGACATTGAGTGATTTGAAGCATATGTGCTTATAGTCCCGAAACGCAACTGGGCAAATGAAGGAAAAGGGAGAGCTTAGGGAGGCAATATGTTGTGGTAGAAAGGATCTGGCACTTAGAGCCTGATAGACCTGGGTTCAAGGTCTTTTGTTGCTATTCAGTTGGTTTTTTTTCACTTGTGTCCAGCTCTTTGTGACTCCATTTGGGGTTTTGTGGCAGAGATGTTGGAGTGGTTTGCCACTTCCTTCTCCAGATCATTTTACAGATGAGGAAACCGAGGCAGACAGGGTGAAGTGACTTACCCAGGGTCACACAGCTAGCAAGTATTTGAGGCCAGATTTAGAGGGAGATGACTCTTCCTGATTTCACGCCCAGCATTCTATCCAGTGTGCCACCTAGCTGCTCTCAAGGGCAGCCTTTTCTATTTACTGGCTATGTAACCTCAGGCAACCTATCTCTGAGCCTTAGTTTCCTTATCTGTAAACGAGGATGATATTACATAGGTGAATGATCAGAGGAATTTCTGTATCAGTGGGATCAGTCCATACAAAGTCCAACCTTTGTGACTTTGCCTGTATCTACTCACTATGAAGGGTATGAAAGCATGTTCCTTGACTCCTCATAAAGGTGGGTCTCACTGATTGGGTATAGATTGTCTAGGCTGGACTGTTATGGAACAAAGCCACTGGCCTATTTTTTAAGGGGATCAATTATAGGCTTTACCTTTCTTCTTTTTCTTTTTCAGAGCACAAGCCAAATACCAGAGCAGACTAGTTTTATCCATAGGTAAGATGGCAAAGGAGATACTTTGACAAAGTCCCCAGGGACTGGCTGGCCATTTCCCACCCCAAGCCACTCAGCCTCAGAAATGTCAGCAGTCGGAGCAGTGATGGAGTATCAAGAATTCCTACTCTCTGAGCATCTAGCCCCAGGCCTGGAGAGTCAAGCTCAGAAGTACCCAGGTTCTCATGATAACCATGGATTGTGGGAGAAATTCCGTGAGGAGGTGAGGGGTGGCTTGGGGGCAGCATGAGACATGAAATTCGGGTTTGTGGAGAGAAAATGAGAATTCCTGGAGTTGCCTTGCTAGCAAATCTAAATTCAGGAGTTTCTGGGCAGTACTAAACCATAGGAAAGAGAAGACCCCAGAAGCCATTCTTCTAGATAGAGAAGGAGAGCTCCCAAACAGTGTTCTCTGCTTGGAGAGAGAAGAAAATTACTCATGTGGATCCCAAAGCTGTAGGTATAGTAGAGGAATCCAAGCTACAACAAAAGAGAGCAGAATATTTGGGTGTTTCCCTCCCCTATTACCTCAAATTATTCAGATAATGAATTACTAATGCAATGGAGGTTGTGTGGCCAAGTATTCATGGAAGTGCCATCTAGGATGGGATCTCTGAGGTAAAAGTGGTTCTGACCTAAATATTGGGGTCTACCCTTCTAGCAACCCCAAATTTGTTTCCTTCTGAGGAGAATCCAAATGACAGGGTAAGCCTGGAAAAGTACATAGACTGTAGGAAGAAGATAGAACTCACTGGAAAAGGAAAGAGAAATATTGACTATTTATAGGTTACCATGAATCTTTTATGTTGTTTATGCATTTTCTGTGGGATGGAATTAAGTTTGTTCTGTAGCGAATTTATGCATTGTTGCCTTGACTGCTTGTATGGTAGCAGGGGACCTGACCCACATAAATGGAGACCTAGACATGAAACATTTAAGCTAAATTCTGAAATTTCCCAGTGACAACTTTACAAGAAGATAATAAGATTGATTTTGTCTGACATCTTCAAGCTTACACTAAGTCCATCCACGTAAGCACGTAGCTGGAGGCTCTGGCAACCGGTTACAAATATTTGGGCTGTCACAGAATCAAAGCATTAGAACAGACCTTGCTGGTCAACTAACTCAACTAAAAAAGAATTTCCTCTACAATATGCCCAACAAAGACATATGTAACCAGTATTTTCTTGAATAACTCCAAAGAGAGGAAGGAAACACATTTGTTAGCACCTACTATATGTGCTAAGTGCCTTTTAAAATTATTTATTCCAATTATTATCTCATTTGATCCTCACAACAAACCTTGTTGATATAAATGCTATTATGTCATTGTACAATTGAGGACTTGAAGCAGAAAGAGGTTAAGCTACTTATCCAATGTCACACATTTAGTAAGTATATGAAGCAGGTTTTGAACTCTGGTCTTCCTTTCTCCAGGCTCAGCCCTCATCTACTCTTCCCACCACCACCCTTAGTCCCCTTGAGGCTGGCACGGAGAATTTACTACTACATAAGCCAGGTAACCCACAAGGGTACTGCAAAAAACAAATGATATACTGTATTAAGATATTTCATGCCTGTAAAAACTAGACTTTGAAACATATTAGAAATTAGAAAATTAATTAGAAATTTTAGAAACCAGATATTAGAAAATTTAGAAATCAGAAAATTAGAAAGTAGAAAAAATTAGAAATATATTAATATTTTTCAAGCCAATTCAACTTAATAGATATTTATCCACTGTTTACAATAGGCAGGGAACTATTCTAGGCACTGGTGTCATAAATGCAAAAATAAAATAATCCTGGTCCTCAAGGAGCTTACATTTTCCTGGGGAGTTCCTACCTACATACAGATAAGTAAATATTTGTGGTTGTTCAGTTGTATCTGACTCTTCATGACCCCATTTGGGGTTTTCTTGACAAAGATACTGGAGTGGCTTGCCATTTCCTTCTCCAGCTCATTTTACAGGTCAGGAAACTGAGGCAAATAGGACTTGCCCAAGGTTACACAATTAGTGAGTGTCTGAGGTAAGATTTGAACTGAGGAAGACTAGTCTTGATGTCTTCAGATGTAGTACTCTATCCACTGTGCCATCTAGCTGCCCCATAAGTATTAGGTGTATACAAAGTAATTTTAAAAAGAAAAAGCACAAACTGGGAAATCAGGAAAGGTTTCATGTAGGAGAAGGTACCTGAGGACTTTTGTGGTTCTTTCTAGGTTAATTCTTTCTCTGATCTTCAGAAGGGCTAGAAGGATTGGGATAGGCAGTAAACTGTCCCATTGGAAGAGTGTGTTACTTTCAGCCTTTCCCTTTGGCTGACATGAACCAACAACACGCCAACATCAATAAATGCTGGGAGAGAACTTGAGTGCTATCTTCTGCTCTGACCAGCAGCCCATTAAAAACAAATGAGTATGGGGGAAACAGTGACCTGCTGATAGTGTCAGAAGGGGAATAACTTTGTTTTCAGATGAAAAGGACGTGGGGATGCTAAGAACATTAAAAATCAAGAATTGTGAATTCTGGCTGCAAAGGGAAGTGATGGGAAACCCTGAAAGCTAATGACACTGTGTACTGCATTTTGTACCTAATCAGTAGTTATATTGCCTCCAGCAGCACATAGACATGGGGAATGGATAGTATGCATCCTTCAAGCAACATGAACCCAGGATGGCCATAACTGGGATGCCAGAAGAGATGGCCACTGACTACATGCACAGACAGAAGGACAAGGGAGTCTAGGACTAGGATGGTGACCATGAAGTAATGGCCCTGCTCATTTACTGGACAGGTGGTGAGAATATATTGATATTCTAATTTGCTCACAAATTCCTATTTGTAATTTTGGTAACAGCATGTCATTCTTTTTTTTTTTTTTGAGATCCATTCCCCAAAGAAGGGTCTCTAAGAAGAGGTAATGACCCTTAGATGGTGAAGAGATTGAATCTGTAGGGGAGGAATATGGAAAGAGATTGAGTTTCTACTGGTCTTTGAGTGTGTCTGTTCATTTGGCTTAGCCAAGAGTTGTTTGTCCTTTGTTCTTGAAGACAACCAATGACATCAGGAAGGTAATGTCTTGACTTGCAAGTGAACTGGATTTAAGTGAGGCAGGGTTGTGCAGAATTATTGGTCTCACCCTCTCTTCCAGAGTCATCAGAGTCTAGGACAACTGGTGACTGCCTCCTTAGCTAAGAGTAGGGAATTAGGAATCTAGCCATCTGGGAGTACAGGCCCAGAACTAGAGAACCAATTAGTCCATGAGAAGTGTCCATGTAGTGAAGAAGTGCAGACTCAAGGGGGCCTGGCCAGGCCAGTGTCATAGACCCAGTGGCATGTATTCACACCCCAACTTCCAGGTCCATTTCTCTCCTCTCCATTTCTCTTTTTCCCTATGTCAAGATTAGAAAGAACTGATAAATAGAGTTATGGAGTGGTTATATATACATATGTGTGTTTGTGTCTATGTATACATATACATATTTGTGCCTAATGATAGCCATCTCTAGGGTGAGGGCAGGGGAGGGAAGAAAAAAAGGGAAGACAGTTACATGATAACTTTATTATATATTTAAAAGGAATAGCAAGTTATACATAATAGATTAGCAGTTTCATGTACAATAATCTTTTTTTTTCTATTCTACTATGTTATGGAAATGCTTATATCTTAAGTTCAGAATAAAATAAATAAATTTTTTTAAAACCTAAAAGAACAAAAAAAGGTTATAGGCATTTCAGACTCTTGTTGTTGCCTAACATAGAGTCTGATTAGGAGGCAGGCAACACGGCACAGAGGACAGAACGCTGACTTGGGAATCAGGTTCTGGAGATGGGGTCAAATTCCACCTCTAATGCCTACTACCTGTGAGACCTTGGACCAATCATTTAACCTGAACCTCAGTGTTCTCATCTGTAAAATGAATGAGTTGGATCACATGTTCTCCAAGTTCATTTCCAGCTCTAGATCAAGCTATGGTCTTATGTTTGGGCCTTCTCATTATCCCCAATAATGCAGAGCTAGGTGGCACAGTGGATGAAGCACTGGACCTGGAGTCAGTAAGACCTGGCTTCAGATACTTATTAGCTGTATGACCTTGGGCAAGTCACTTAATCGCTGTCTGCCTCAGTTTCCTCAAGTACAAATTGGGAATAATAACAGCACCTACCTCACCAGGTTGCTTCGTTGTGTGGCTCAAATGAGATATTTGTGAAGTGCTTATTATAGTGCCTGGCACATAGTAGGTGTTATATAAATGCTCACTATTAATAATAGCATTATTGTATGACAGTGATTGGTAAAGGATAGTGGGGTTAGAGATCAAGGAATTAGAATTCAGCTCACTACCCTCCTGCCCTGCCTCAGCCATTCTCAATTCATTTCTAGTCCCAAGGTTCTCAGATACTCTCTCATTCTCTTTTTCATAACAAATGGATTCCCTTTACTCTTTGCCTGTGTACAAACACTGGAGCTTCCAGATGCCTGGCACATCCCCACATAAGCTGATTGTTATTCACAGTGTTTTCTTTTTCCCACTCATTTACATTACAACAACAACAACTACCACTATGATTACTACTACCACCACCACTATCATCACCATCACCATTACTACTACTATTATTATTACTACTACCACACCACCACCACCACCACTACTACTACTACTACAACTACTACTATTTATGTACTGCCTATTATGAGCCTTGCATTATTAGAGTGAAACCATATTTTTCTCATTCTTTACCTTTTCTAATTGGTGTCAAGGTTATATTTCCTAATCAGCTGGTATGGGCAGCTATATGTACCTCTTTACACATAGCTAAATTTCCTTCTAATTCTATCTCCCAGTTTGAATGGCATGAGTGGAAAGGGTAACTAGTCAATCCGTCCAAGGCAGAATGGCCCAAAAGATCTGGTTTGTAAATTCTGTTTCAAAGGAATAGCTAAAACAGTGAGCTGGGCACAATGAGAAGGTGAGTAGCTTCAAATGGAGGTAAAGCACATGGACATCCAACACAGGATTTTTTCAGGATTGGGGAAACGGTAGCTTTGGGACTCAGATAGGGAAGAGTCTTTTCTTACTGGGGGTTGAGCTAATAGACCTTGACCAGAAGAGTAAGGATGAAGTTAACAGGATGGCTGAGCTGGTGGGGGGAAGGGCAGTAGGACTGAAATCTCTGAGTAAGCCTAGGCCTTTTAAGGGCCACAATGAGGGCTAGAGAGGCCCATTCTAGACTTGGCAAAAACAATTCCATGACTGTGAAACTAGAACTTCATTAATATCAAGATCCAGAACAAAATAGAATTTTAGTCCAGAGATAGCTAAGAAAAGTGGCACATGTCTTGAAGTTGGTATTGAGGACTAGGATGAAGTCACCACTAACTGTGAGATGTTTGTTTATTTTAACCTATTACTCCTTCTATTCATCACCACATATGTTCCCCTTTAGGACTTCATAGTAAATCCTCTTTAAATATTGAAGAAGTTAATATGCTTTTACAAGGTTCTACCCTGGGGTTTATGAACTAGTTTTTCTTTTTCTTTTTAATTTTGGTTTTTCAATAGTATTTTGTTTTCTATATGTATATTATAAAATATTACATATTATATATTACACTATATATAATATTTGATAAGATTTTTCAATAAATTGATTTCCTTTTTAATACTACATATTTTATTTTATGCATTTAGCAGCACTATTCAGAAAAGGGGTCTACAGTTTTCACAAGATGACCAAAGCATTTCATTCCATGCTGAAAAGGTTAAGAATCTGTATATTATCCATTAACCATTCAGCAAGCCTTCATTAACAGCATCTGCTATGTGTTTATTAAGCGTTTTGAATAGATACTGGAAATATAAGGAAAAAAATGAAATAGTCATTGCCTTCATGGAACTTGTTATCTGGGAACAGAGGAAGAAGTGGGGCAAAGAAAACCCTGTGTACTTCTCTTGGCTTTGAGGGTTACCTATGTGGAAGAAAGAGAGGGGTAGCTTAAAACCTGAAGATGGTATTGGTGGGCCTGGGGGCCTGGTGGATGGGACAAATGAAATAATGGGCAGGAAATGCAGGTGTTATCTGGACCCATTTGCTACCATGAATAAATGTCAGACTACCACAGTACAACTTTTGCCTGAATCTTTAAAACACACAGGCACATACACTCCTCTGACAAGCACACATTATGTGTTACATGTCAAGTTGCTGAAATATATCTCTTCATGACTTCTCAGTGCAGGATTAGCATTTGACTTGACTACTGCCCTGGGAATGTCTACTTATAGAGCAAGCTGCTAATTCAGTCTTCTCTCCCAATAACAATCATAATAGTTAGCACTTAAAAAGAGTGTTAAGGTTTGCAAAAATGCTACACAAATATAATCTTATTTTATCCTCACAGAAATCCTGGGAGGTAGGTATTATCTCCATTTTACAGATAAGGAAACTGAGGCAAGCAGATGTGACTTGCCAAGGATTACACTGCTAATAAGTGGCTAGATTTGGACTCAGATTTTCCTGACTCAAGGTCCAGCACTCTATGCAATGTACCACCCAGCTGGATAATCTTACAAAATAAGTAACAGAAGTGACTGATTTAAATATTACCTCACCTTTTCGTTTCTGTTCAAGTCTCCTCAATTAGAAGTAATTATGAGATGAAAAGACATTACAAAAGCAAATGATTGGGGTAGCTAGGTGGTGCAGTAGATAGAGCACCAGCCTTGGAGTCAGGAGGATCTGAGTTCAAATCCAGCCTCAGACACTTACTGGTTGTGTCACTCTGGGGAAGTCATTTAACCCCTATTGCTTCCTGAAACCAAAAAAAAAAAAGTGAATGATTTGGGGCTTTTTACATGATAAATAGCCTTATATACGTATGATCTGCCTCAGAGGATCCCAGAATTATAGAATGTTAGAACTGGGAAGTTCCTCAGGGATTATCTATTCCTCTCAATCTCCTTATTTTACTGTTGAAGAAATTGAGACCCAGACTGGCAAGGTAACTTTTCCAAGGTCGCACAGCTGATTAGTGGAGGAGTTGGGGTTAGAATCCATGTCCTTGATTCTCAGTCCTCTGCATTTTTCACTGAACCTCTCCTGGGAACTGTCAGAAGGCCTCAGAAGGTCTTAACTGATTCCCTTATACTTATTTCAATATTATAAAAATCCACGACTTCACTGATAAAAAGTACCCTTAATAGCATTCTCCCTGTGCCTAAGTAGATTGTCTTCATGAATTGCTGTGACTAAAAAAGCAAATGAACAAACAAATTGTTGTCTAGTAAGCATCCTTTTGGGAACAAGCACTCAGATGGCAGGCATATGGTCAGCCACCAGGATTGTGCTTGAAGGTTTTCTCATTTGGTAAGAATCACAAGAGCTAGTGTGCTGGCACAAAACTGAGGAGGCCAGGGTCACCTCCACTTAACAATGATAAATCACAGTAGTGGAATAACTTCTCTGCAGAGACGGAATTTCCCCTGTAAAACCCTGTGCTGGCATACCCAAATTGTATCTTTAAACAACCATCTTCCTTGTTAATCCTAAACTACGTTTGATTCATATTTGTCTGGCTTAAGTGCTGACTTTATTTGGATAAGTGTTCAGAAACCTAGATTTTCATCAGAGACTGTGAACTGGGTCATGCATGTTATTTGTTCTGTTTGTTGGAGCAGTATTCAAGATAACCAAGCCAGTAGGCATTTAGGAAGCACTACTATGTGCCAGGCATTGTGTTAATGAGACGTTAGCCCTATAGCTTATTGAAGAGCCTATGCTTTTGTAAAGGTTCAGAAGATATCTGTTCAATCAATCAACAAACATTTATTAAGCATGTAGAAAGAAAAAGTAAAAACCTGTCCTCAAGGAGCTTACGTTCTAATGGGTGAATGAGAGAGCATGTATGTATGTAAAGATGTTTGCCCTGAATAGGCCCAAATCACCTAACACAGAGGCACCCTGCGTCCTGCTTTTTCCTACTGAGTAAGGATGGATCGCTTCTTTTGATTGGCTGTGTAACTGGAAGAAGCCATATCCTTAATACTAGATAGACTGAGACAGTCTTCTCTATTTTCTGTGTACTCTGTTACAGGAAACTGTAACCTCCAGAGGACGAAGATCACAGTTCACCCACAGCATGAATGCCATGATCCGAACTGGAAGGGAAGAAGACCTTCCCCACCCCACCCTCTCTTTTTACTTTGACTCTGAGAAATGGATCTGGAATCTCTCTTCGGTGTTTGCCCTTTTCAGTTTTAGATGCTGACGGTGATAACCCACTGAACCCAAAAATTCAAGCCACAGCGAGCCTTGTAACCAGGATTGAGGGAAGGACGTTGCAATCAACCAGGCAGTCAGGGAAGCCCTGAGAAGCCAGGGTACCTGAGACTGGAGCCCAAGGAGGGTGTTGTACTAGGAACTGAGACTGTGCTCTGTAGAAACAGGGTTAGGCTATTTGAATACTTGTTATTATTACACCTTTTGAAATAAATGTGTAGAAGCTATTCTAACTCTTAGTGGCTGAATGGAGCTGGGGACTTCCCATAAACTTGGAGGAGCACTATCATTGGGGGGTAGAGATATTTGCAGAGAGCCTACGCAGCTCAAAACCCCTTAGGAGTACAGAAGAACCCTGGGGAAGCAGTAAAAGGTAACCCACCTGCCCTTTAGGCAGTGAAGGTCACGGTGGTTAATGTTGCATATAAATAGGTTGGTTGGTTGTCCTTCGTTGTTGAAGAGGACCAAAATGACATCACTATGTTAGAGTCAAGTTACAGTGTATCTGACTGTGGCTGATGAGACCAACACGAGCTCAGAATGCTCTACCACGGGTTGGGCACAAATAGTCTACGTGAATGTTTGGGATAGATTCTCCAAATCTGTGCATCTCATGTTTCTTTTGAGCTACTTCAATTCTGCTTTGCTCATAGAGCACAGGAACTTCTCTGATGTGGACACGCCATGCTGGGTGGCCCTGTGCCAGTGTCTCCCATGTCACACAATCCATTCCAAAGTTCTTCAGAGAGATCTTGGAAGTGTCCTTGTACAGCTTCCTCTGCCCACTATGCGAGCCCCTTCCTCACGTGAATTCTCTGTAAAATAGTCTTTTAGGCAAGCGTGTGTTTGGCATTCAAACAATGTGGCCAGCCCATCAGAATTGTTCTCTCTGTAGTAGAGTTTGAATGTTTGGCCCTTCAGCCTCAGAAAGGACCTCTGTGTCTGGTATCTTATCTTGCCAGTTGTTCTTCAAAATCTTCCTAAGACAATTCAAATGGAAGCGATTCAGTTTCCTGGCATCGTACTGGCATACGGAGTAGATGGAAAGCAGCCACATGAAGGCTGGCAATAGAAGGCAAGGGGACTGAGAAAAGCTTCCTATAGAGGGTGATGTTTGACCTGAGTCTTGAAGACAGCCAGGGATTCCAAGGAGGTGAGGAGGGAGAGCATTCCAGGCATAGAACAGAGCTAATACAAAGACATTGAGCTAAGAGAATACCATGTGAGCAGAATAACAAGGGCAGTATGACTAGAAAGTA